>NW_021940612.1:356447-641429 GCF_001715985.3 Manacus vitellinus
AGGAGAAGATACAAGGACTCCCTGAAGCAACATCTCAGCCTTGGCCATATTGATCACCATAACTGGTCTACTCTGGCCTCCAGTCGGGAGGTCTGGAGACACACCATCTATAACGCTGCTGATGCTTTTGAGAAAGGACGCAGGATCACTCTTGAGGAGAAGAGACAACGCAGAAAGATTCGTGCCCTGCAGAATATTCCACCTAAGGAGTCTTTCTGCTGTGCCTTTTGCAACCGGACGTGCCTGTCTCGTATTGGCCTTTTTAGCCACCAGTGCACTTGTAACAAACGTGGGTAGAGCCCTTCCCAAATCTTCATTTGCGAAGCCCAGCCATGAATGGCAGTCAGGTTTCCGTGCTGAGAGCTAGGAAGGAAAATATTTATTATTAAAGAGATATACAGCTGCTACTACTGATCCTGAAAAGTTTATTTTGGACACCCCAGATTATGACTTTCTTTTCTCTTTTTTTCCACTTTTGAGTAAAAGCTTGGGTGTGTGCTTGAAAAAACAGGTCTGCAATGAGCGTAGAGAGTGCCTATTTGTTATCTATTCTGTCTGCTGTTCAGGCTGTGTAGTTTATTTTAGATAAACAGCAAGACTGAAAACAACATTATTGTTGTTGCTGTTGTTACTTTAGACAACTATGTGCATTTTCTTTGATTTTCACAAACATAGGACTCTTTAGTGTAAGGCACCATAATCAAATTCAGACCATGTCAATATCTATACTTTAAAAGAAACTGCAGACATTTACTATATATTTTAGCTATCTTATTTTTTGTGGTATATTAAAATAAATTCTGTCTTTGGTTTCCCTTAATAACATTGATAGAAGGTCAAATAAGTGGAAATAGATAATATTCAAAATTTTGTTGAATGCATGAAGTGAACAAAAGTAACTGCTTGCAGTTCTCTTAGAAGGAACTATTAACTATTTTTCAAACACTTCAGGGAAGTTCATGTTGATATTGTCTGATAATGCAGTTTACACTATTCTTAGTAGATCAACCACAAAAAGTAGTTGATCAACAATCAAAATTATACAAAAAGTACATTGATGTTTAATTATAAGCAAAGAGTTTAAAGAACACCTGTGAACATGAATCATTCAACCATCAGTAGTTAGTGACACTGCTGCACTTCTAGACGATTTATATGACTCAGCACTTAGTTTCATCCTACTGCAGAATTTCTTTGGTCAGTATGTGAAATTGCTCAGAATTGCTTGTCCCAATGTATTTTGCCTTCAATATGGATCTAATGCTTCTGAGTTATTTAACTATGTACCTCCTTTTCTTGATCTAGTTTTGTCATTTTCTCATGTTTTCTTTGGCTTCTGCTTCTCCAGTTACCATAGATGGCTGTATTCTCAAACTCCCTCCACTTCTGCTATATTAGGTGGTATAATCTCCAAAGACTAATAACTGAGTACAACTTCTCTTTTAACCCTCACGCCACGTATCTTTCACTCTCTCCCCTTCTATCTGGAGATACAATTTCTTCCCTGAATTAAAAATAAGGAAGATGGAGTATTTAGATGAAAGAAAATTGACATGGAAATATATAAATTACTACACTTTTTTTGCAAGTAAAATAATTTATATAACGTGTGACATTAGTAAATATACTTCTCATTTTGGAGTGCCATTTATTAGTAGCAAGCATGTATTCTGAATCAAAGATGCTATCAATGTCTATTATAAATTCCTTGTATCAACAAAAGTACTTCTCGAGATTGCACTTATTTTAACATATTAAAAAAAACTTTATTCACAACTAGAGGTACATACCAAATCTGCAAATATTAGAAGCAGTTACTCTAGAGGAGGAATGTCTCAAGGGGCACCCCCAAGGATTCTTGAGAAAACTGGGTTCAATTTTTATTTCCTTTTTATTCTTTTTGCATGACCTAAGCCAATTTACGGTCTCTTCGTAGTTCAGTTCCTCTGGTATAAAATGGGTATTACAAGAAGTTTCCAACTTACAGGAGTAGAGAGATGTACACTCAGCTAAAATTTTGAAATTAAGACAGTGATCATTAAATTGGCTCATGGGTCACAGAGGCTAATAGTGAGGGAACACCAGACTGGTGACCTGTAAGTAGTGGGGTTCCACAGGGCTCCATCCTACACCCTGTACTCTTCAACAGCTTCATAAATTACTTGGATGCAGGACTAGAAGGGATACTAAGCAAGTTTGCAGATGACGCAAAACTGGGAGGAGCTGTTGACTCCCTCGAAGGCAGGGAGGTCCTGCAGAGAGACCTCAACAAATCAGAGGACTGGGCAATCATCAACCAATCAGGTCAACAATGGGAAAGTGCTGGATTCTGCACCTGGGATGGGGCAACCCTGGATGTTCATACAGACTGGGGAATGAGATGCTGGAAAGCAGTGCCATGGAAAGGAACCTGGGGATCCTGGTTGATGGTAAGTTCGATATGAGTCAGCAGTGCCCTGGCAGCCAGGAGGGCCAACCGTGTCCTGGGGGGCATCAGGCAAAGCATCGCCAGATGGTCGAGGTAGGGGATTGTCCTGCTCTGCTCTGCACTGGGGTGGCCTCACCTTGAATATTGTGTGCAGTTTGGGCCAGTGCAATATAAGAAAGATGTTGAGCTGTTAGAGAGTGTCCAAAGGAGGGCAACAAAGATGGTGAAGGGCCTTGAGGGGAAGCCGTATGAGGAGTGGCTGAGGTCTCTTGGTGTGCTCAGCCTGGAGGAGAGTGAGGGGGGACCTCATTGCAGTCACAACTTCCTAGTGAGGGGAAGAGGAGGGGCAGGCACTGATCTCTTCTCTGTGCTGACCAGTGACAGGAATCCAAAGGAATGGACCGAAGTTGTGTCAGGGAAGGCTTAGGGTGGGTATTAGAAAAAGGTTCTTCACCCAGAGGATGGGTTGGACACTGGAACAGGCTCCCCAGGGAAGTGGTCACAGCACCAAGTCTGGCAGACTTCAAGAAGCATTTGGACAATGCTTTCAGGCACGTGGTGTGATTCTTGGGGATGGTCCTGTGCAGGGCCAGGAGTTCACCTTGGTGATCCTTGTGGGTCCCTTGCAACTCAGTATATTCTGTGATTCTGTGAAATGCATTCCACTGGAATATTGCGGCTTTTAACAAAAAGAAAAATTTTTCATCTGTACAGGATGTCAAGCTTTCTTGAGATTGTGGAATTCTGTGCAAATCTTACCAATTTCTGCTTTAAATACAAAGTGCATTTGTTACATCTCCTGTAGGGCATGATGAATTTTTATACAGTTGTAGAAATATTCCAAAACACACCAATGTACACTCTTCTGATGTTAGAAAGAGCACAATAGATGAGAGTTATAAATTACATAGCTGAGACACTGCTGAGATACAATTGTGAGAAGAGTAAGGAAAAAGCTCACTGTACAGAATCTATTTTAACATCTTGTAGCAAAGGCAGATTAAGGAGATTAAGATGCAAGGCAAACTAATCATGTGTGTGAAGTTCTCTGTTAAATGAAAGGGAAAAAGTTTAACATGTAGAACATAAAAAGAAGTATAAGAGCTTGCAGATGAAGTAAACAGCAATACATAACAGAGAAGGATGCCGAGTCTCTGTCACCTATTCCTACTTTACTTTTTTGTCATTTTTCCAAGTAAAAAGTTGTATCTGGTCACTGCTCCTAGTATAGTAAATTAATCCTTTTTCACAATGCAATTTACACTTTTTCTTTCCTGATTTGAGGCATTTATCCAGCCGTCTTTTACCGTGGTTTTTTTACAGTATTTCTTATTTTTCACTGTGATCTCATTTGCCTACCCTCAAACACCTTTTTTTTCATTTGCTTCCAAGCCAATCTTTGATGTTTTTATATTTCATTTTCACTCAGTTCTGTATGTTGAAGAAATATTTCCCTTAAGGTTTTAACACTACCAAGAATTATACTAAACACAACATAGCTACTAGGGAAAAGCAATCAAGTTATTTTACATTGGAGAACTAGCATGCACAATGCTATGAGTTGCATCATGTAGTAAAATAAAATGCTGTGGTAATGGTCATGACGTCTAAGATAGACTTCATTTTCTGTTTGGATGCTTTTCTTTCCTCCCTAAAAGAATGCTCAAAAAAACCCCATTAAAATACAATGAGCAAATCATGTGCCTTTCTAACATCTGGGGGCAAAGAAGGCTCCTGATCAATTTACTACTTACTCTAGGTCTGTTTATTTTATATTACTTCAGAATATGACCAGCCTTGAAAAGGCAATCAACACTTTGCAGCAACGGAAGGATTTTAATAAAGCTTTTGCATAATTACTAGAACAACTTTCTTCCTTCATGGAAGTCAGTCATCCATACAGTACTCAGGGAAGGCACCAGCTACCTAGTGGACTGTATCAATTCACCAAGGTTGTGTAAAGCATTTGGCTATAAAGGTGTTCAGCCTCAGGGAAGGGAAAATCTGCAGATTACAGGTGATTAGAAAAAGTAAATCTGAAGCAAATAAAGTGACAAATCTAAAAGGGGATGAAGAAGAGAAAAGGGGCCCAGCAGGAAGATGGCAGCTATTGTCACATGGCAAGGATAAAATCACAGAGAATACATTGAGAGGCATTTAGTTAACTGCCGAGGGACTGATACTGATATGTTAGGGTCAGTTATAGGGTCACTGATTGTGAAAAATATTCAAAGGAAAATACATGTTTCACCATGTAATGTACAGTGTATCAGAGAAGAACAAGCTCATGCCATCAGAAATCAAGAGTCAGAGAGTATTCAGCTTCAGAGGGAACACTAGATGACAGGTACAGAGGACCCTGGGATGTATTCTTTCATACTACCTATGTAGGACATGAGTTGAAAGTACTCCTTATTTTATCACAGGTCATTCCATCTCTTCTGAAGTTGGAAAGTATGATGCTAATTGAAGAGATAATTTACTTACTAGAAACCTGTCAAACGTCAATGCAGCATTACAAGACACAAAGCTGCAAAGGCATAAACTGTCAGGCTTTTGCTACTCAAAATAGTGCTGATTCTACTGTTCAGGAAGTAGATTCCTATGGACTACTATGTCCTTTGCTGAAAAACCTAGTCTTGATAAACCTCTGACCTCCTGGTTAATCTTTGTCTCCGCTTTCTTCCCCTGCCCTGGAAATACTGTATAAATTATACACCTACAGGTTGATCAATCTCTAGTCAGAATAAGTGGTAATAAAATGGAATTAAGGGGTTTTCTTGGGTATTTACTAAAGGTTTTCAGGGAGTGGTGAAAAGTTCTGCCTGTGAACATCTGTAGCTCTGTCCAACAGCTCAGTTACTCCATAGTTGCTGTATCCTGCATATCTTTCCAAAAGTGAAGGTATATCAATATAGAAGAGGAGATTCTTCATTTTTGCTGAGGAAAAGCAAGTTTAGTGAAAGTCTTACTAACCTGTCATGGGCAAAATGATATTCAAGCACCTTATATGGGAGGAGGAGAAGACAAGGAAAACAATGGTGATGACAGAAAAAGTATGTTTAGCAGAACTGTATGACTGACACAGGGCCAAGTGCAAAAAACATATAGTTGTGCTGAAGAAAAGGCCAGAGAATAAAATGTCTTTTGTTCCTGTGGGGGTTTTATTTGTTTCTTCTTGATACTGGCTAAGAAAGGTGAAAAAAGAAAGAGCAAGGCAATTGCTTTTGATGCTTAGAGTCTTAAGGGTTTTTGATTTTTCTAATTTTTATAAGTTTTATAAGTAGTGATGTAGAAAATATAGGGTTTAGAAGCAGCAGCATTTATTCCCTTACCCTTACCCTTAGCACAGTCGACACACATTCCTCAACTCTCTCACCCCAATTCCCCCTATCAATTCTAAATTCCATTAGAATGTTTAGTCTCTCTCCAAGGTAGGCCCTCTTCTGTTTGAGAACATCTAATCCATAGCCTGAACCGCAGGATACAGTCAAGAACTGGGTAACCATGTGCCCTTTGTGCTCCAAGGAAGATGAAGATGATGAAGTAAAAGACCCCAGACCCAATTCCCAAGAGGCGGGCTGGGGGTGGATCAGGGCAAAAGCCAGGGGGTGGAAAAACCTGGGATTGGATGGACAGTATTATAAATTGTAACACCTAAGACGGAGAAGGCAAGCGCACATCTTGTAACCTCTGTGCCTTTTTTTTTACCTTAACTCCATACTAAGTTGCCTCGGAGTTTTTTTTTCTCCCTGAGTTTTCTTTAGGCAACACTTTCCAGAAGGAATGGAGAACAGGAAGGGGACATCTTTGGATATAAGTACAAGACCATATAGCATAATAGCTCACAGGTGAGAAGATATTTCTAGGGAAAAAAAAAAAAAAAAGAAAAAAACTCCTCAGACATCCCAATGACAAAAATACCCTGGTTTTAGAAGCTTCTGTTTCTCACATCAAAAACTAACAAATGGTGTAGTAATAGAGGCTCCTGAGTAAACTGAAACCCCCGATGAACAGTATCCATACCATTCAGGGAGAAGTGTGCTTAAGTGTTTACAGCTTACATCCCAAGTTTCTCCTTTGCACTCTGCTGAGGCTTTTGCCAAATCCCTACATACATTAAAAATACTAACCACACTCTGTACTTGCTTGACAGGCTGTCTATCACTGGAGAATACAAATTGAGCCTGGATGCTAAGTTTTTCTAGCACATAAAACAGTCATATGCAAGGATGACCAGTAGTCATTAAGCTATGGTACTACACAGAAGTTCCTCCATGTGATTTGAATTAATTGGTTTATTAGTAGCAAAATAGCCAGGTGGGTCAAGCTAATTAAGACTATGATTGCTAATTGCCAACACTGGGGACAGTATGAGTAGTTTCAGAGGCAGTAGATGCAGTCTGTTTGTAACAGCTCTGTAAACTGCTAGATAGTTAAGACTGAGGAAAAAAATAAGGGGGAAGATGTTTCTGAGATGAAAGTGTAACTTATACTGGGCCCCATTCAGATGAAAGAAACCAGTCCTGTAAAGAACTTCTGCCACTCCTCAGTGGTCTAGTCAAGTGGTCTCCAAAGTAGGCACAAGATAATCCACTGGTGTTCAGGAAGAAAATACATTTTGTACCATTACATAAAAGTAAAGTATTCAGTTTGTCATTATATCATCCTCTTGTATTTTCTATTTTTTTAATATTTTATCATACATATATATTAATATCATAGTACATGTATATAATTTATAAATTATATAAGGGTACATCATAAAAAAAGGTTGGAGTCCACTGGTCTAGTTTAAAAATTAGAATAACTTTTCATCAGGTTTCCAGTTTTCTGTGTATTTCACTCTCTGGTACCCTGGATGATGCCAGGTAGTTTGGCTGCCAGGTTTAGGTATTTCAAAATGGCAATACAATGTGGTTGTTGGTGTTTGTAAAACTCAAGATGTAAACGTGACATTTATATGCATTTAAAATAATGCATCATAAACCACACAATGCAACTCTAGGGCCAAATGGGCAGAAATTATTGTTATTATCAGATTGTTTCACTAAATGCTATGGAGAGAGTGCTGACTGAGAATGTATGATGTAAATTTGGAAAATCTATTGTAATAAGTTCATATGACCATAGCTGTATTAAGCGTAAAAAAATCCAGATAGTATGAATATTGTAGAAGACTGAGCTTTTAAAAATTTAGATTTGGTAGATGAAAGAAATTAAAAAACCCACAACATACTTGTTCCATATCATATATATATATCAATAGCAACATTGTGATTTTTGAAACATCTCTTATTCTGCACCCATCTCACTTACGCAAAACAGATGCATAATTATTTTATACTCAACATTGGGTTCCCCATGCTTCTTTCTTTATCAAACACTACAAAGTTCTGGATGGTCCTTTTCTTGACATCCCTTTCCTTTTTACTCACTAGTAAATAGAATTTTTTCTCCATTTAAACAAGGTTCTTATCCCTTGCAGTTTGCCTGCCAAAACTGATAATCTCCTTGGATGCTGGCACATGTGCTTTAGAGTGAACAAGTTTCTAGAACTTACTCCATGTTGATAGTGACTCTCAGAAAAGGGGTGTTATCTTCTCTTCTGTTTTCTCCATAGCTTGACTGAAGTTTTAGATAAATATTTTAATGTGGGATTTTTTTTTCTTTACCATAGCTTAAATGGCAAAAGTGAAATGTCACATTGTATTAAAGAAATTCTGATTAATAATAGATTCTAAAGAATAATGATATGGGCAGCATTGCTTACTCAAATGTAATTCAGTCACTATCACAAATCATTTTGTCTTGTCAGTTTTTGCCAGCAGGTTTGTGGGAAGAATATTTATTTCCCATTCTAGTTATATCTGTTTATTTGGTGTTTTTCTAATTCACTCATCTCAGTTCACTTAGCTGGTATTGGATCTTTTCTCTATGGTGCCACCCCCTCATGTAATTTTCTCAGTGGAAGAAATTCTCATCCTGAAGAAGCTGCTAGATCAGAATTTCTACAGCAGATTTTTTCTGATGCTTTATATTTTCTTTAACATCACATGTTTTTTTGTAGTGAATTACATTAATTTACTTATAGAAATATTATTTTGTAAATAATAAACATTTCAAGAATTATTTCAATGGTTACCGATATATAGCAGTTCTGTGGAATTCTCTGCCTTACCTTCAGTCTGATCTTTATTTTCCTGAGCATATAGTGTTAGGCATGGTTTTTTCAGTGAGGTTCCTGTGGGAATTTTAAGTGCATTATTTCACTAAGAAAAATAAATGAAATTTATTATCTATCTGTATAACCTTTCTATCTCAAACCATTAGTTTTCATCTAATTTTTTGATCTCGTTTTGATAGTTTGCTGTCAAAGAATTTGTGTAGTCTTCCCTGAGATCTCCCCCATATGTCATTAAGGTCATGTTTCTGTGCTGCCACATTGGTTGTCAGAGATGCTGCCTTTTCCTCCTATGTGACACATCTCTGGCATTTATTTCTAGTGCTGTTTTATAAAATGTTTGAGATTAGATTAACTAGATATCTTTTTTAAGTTACTTTAGTATTAATTCCTCAATTGATATTATGCATTAGTTTTTACCCCCTTCAGGATTGAAAATAGAAGAAATATAAATGTCGCTTTCTGACCTCATGGCAAGAGCTTGTGGGTTTCTTTTGACTTGTTACTTTAGAAATACTTCAGTTAGCTCTTTAGGATTTTTGTTTCCATTAGGGATGCACTGGCGGTAATATCCTTACTTTGTAGCTTAGAAATATTCACAGATTGTAGCCTGAACTGTCTGCTGTTAAGCCGAGAGAGTATTATATGCTTTAGGAGCTGTATAGGTAATGATGTGGACAGCTTTGACTTATACCACTATATAAACTCCAGCTTGTGCAAATTGGTGAAAGCAGCATTTTTACTAGTACTTTGGTTTCTCACACAACATTCTATATAGTTGTATAGGCAACACTTTGTTTTACTGTTCTTGCAAGAATACGTTTTGATTGCAAAACAATACTGCAATACAGAACATCCAGTTTCTAGGTCTGTTGTCTGTGTGCCTGCAGTTCACCTCCTGAGGTCTTAGACTGCTGACCTGTGGCCTGACAGCTCAAATTTATTTGAAGCTTTTATATCTCTCTCTTTGAGCTGCTACACTCCTCCAAGATAGAACTGGAAGAGTGTTGTCTATGAAGAGATAACATGTATCACCTACTTCAGATTTTAGATCAGAGCTCAAACCTCGGTGGATATCTTGGCTCAAGCTGATTAACTGATCTCCGTGATTATACCTGCAAAATGTCTTGGCAGATTCATCTGAAAGGTGTTATTTAAGTATAACGTGCATTGTACATACAAATTAACTGATTCAGAATTGTTTTTCTGTAGGAACAAATATATTGGTTTTTAAGTGTTATATTTAATGGAATGGAGTAAAATATTGTTCTGTTTTATTTGATCTCTGTCCCCTGGCGGGCTTTCTTTTTTTCTTTCTTCCCAAGTGTGACAGTTTCCTCTTTAGACTTTTAATTATGTCTCCAAGGACCTTCTACATTAGCAATGGTGGTGGCCGTTTACCATTTTGAGAGCTAATCCAGCTAGATACTCGCAGGCTATAGCAAGTTCTACGAAGATGATAATTCTATATTTTTTAACTCCTATAGAGTTTGGGGCTTTATTTGAATAATGTAATGGCTGAAATGGCCAAACCAGTCTTCTATCTGCCTATAGAAGAAACTGCCGCACTTATGATTGTTTTATCATGGTCTGTTCAGGTCATGGATCTGAGCCGAACATGAAAATTCAGACCTGTTATTTCACAAAAAAACCTGCTAATGGCATTGTCTTTGTAAGGTGATCTGATCACATCCTTCCTTTTTTTCTACCTCTGCAATAGTACCTGAACGACTCTTAAAATCAGACACTTTTCCTGCTCTTCAGGATTATTATAAAGAATGCTGTTTTAACTACACTGTATCTTCCTGCTTTCCATTCATTCTAACACTCCACTTTATTGCATCTCTCTCTGTCTTTCCATACTACATGCTAAGAAAAGAAAAAAAACAGGTGATGCATCTTCTTTTTCACTTAAAAATGCTTCCCAAAAACCTGTTTCCCCCTAAAGTCCAGACAGAAGAAGAGTCAGACATTCCTCAGGCTGCCACACAGCATATTTGTAAGAGGATTATAGGAACGGTGGTGTTCGTTGTGCAACATAAAAAAAAAAATCAGAATTAAATATAGAATCTACTAAGATAGCCTTAAGAACCTACGAGTAACCCTATTATCTCATTATCAAAATATAGCCTTAATTTCTTGTGTTCTGAGTTCCTCTTACTTCCCTGTCATAATCAGAACATCAGGTCTAATGCAGGGTCATTTTTAAGGAATTTCAGGCTGGTAGTGCCTTTTCAAGGTTGGGATGAAAAAGCATACTGTGCACATGTAAAAACACAGGGACTTAGTAGAGGTGCTTTTATTTGTAAGTCACATCTGGAATGCTAAGCCCTTTTTTTAACAAAAAAAAAAAAAAGGTTCAGTCTGAGCAAACTGTGAAAACAAGGGTCGTCCTACCCAAAGCAGTTACTGTGCCCATATAGTTGTGGTGAAAGAGAAGACCCCCCTCTTCTGGCATGAGCTGGAGTAGCTCTCACCAGAAGATCATAAAATATGTTCAAAACCATGTTTTGATCACAAAGAGGAATACAACTAGGATTAATATCTGTATAAAAAATATCTTCCTCCATCATGTCCTCTGAAGTTTTCTCATTTCACACTTGCAGACAAACTTAGTCCTCCATCCCAGCTCTCGGAATGCCTAGAGAAATTGTTCCGGCTTCTTTACTAGCAATTGAACACACAGGGTGTCATGGTCAGATTCTTTTTGCATATTTGTTTTCTGGTTCAGGACAAAACATCTGAAGAACTCTCTACTCCAAGCACAGAGTGGACTAAGCACTCACATTAAAAATATGCTCTTCAGTCTTGATGACTGTAGAAGGAAAAGCCTTTTGACAGACAGATTGTCTTTGTTCAGGCAATATTATTTGCTGCATTCTTCCCTGAAGGTGACCAGCAATTTCAGCTGGTGAGAAAAGACTGTTGCTACAGATGTTCAGAAATCCTTCTTTATCCAGCACTGCACTTGTTACTGTAAATGCAAGGTTTTCTCTACGATACATGTGGCAGTGAGAATTCTCTCCCAATCAGACTTCAAAACAGAAAACCACGTGTATTTATCGTTATCTCTTTTGTTGCCAGAAATAAAGAAGCAGCATTTCTAATGTTTCCTTTTGTTTGTTTTTAAATTTTGTATTACCTTCCATTTTTACCGGCCTTTACAGTTCATGACTTAAGGGTAGGTAGATGGAATTCTTCTCTATTAGATCATATATTTCACTCTTTGTAAATGCAGGATAGACTAGTTTTCTCTACACCCTAACAGCTGAGAAAAAAACAAAGCAGTGAGAGACATTCACATTCCTTCTGTAGTGTTGGATGAGTGCTGTTTTACTTTAGTTTTAAAAACTGAAGTCATAGATGGAGAGAAATACAATGCTGCTTAGTGTAATTTATCTTTAAGGTAGAATATCCCCTGCCTGCAAAATGTGAGGGGTTTTAAAGACCAAGGGTGTATAGCTGTGTCATTTCTACACAGTAATACACAATATAGTATATTTGTTTCCAACACACAGACAAGGTATAAACTCAAGCATTGTTACTCAAGTAAGTGCTGGAAATAGAATGGCAGCCATTTTGATAGATACTGAACTGGCATGGCAATTTATCTTAGGAAAAATAGCTCTTAATTTTCAGTATTTGTCTTCTGTATGTCAGAAAATTCAGATAATTTTAATATATTTTATACTTTTTAGTTCCAGATTACTATGTCAAACCTAAGTAATATGAAATTACTATTTTCATATATATTCTTCATACCCAGATATTAACTAATCTTTGTTTGACTTCTTCTGTGTGAAATCTGAACAAAGTATGGAAAAATATCATAAACATCATCTTTGTGACACTTCCCTAGATTTTTATCATGACTTGCTCAGATGTGCAGTACAGTTTTGCTTTTTAAATTTGTTTAATTGTTTAATTTGTTTTCAACCACTACTACAAGAAAAGGAATTTGCCTTGGAGTTGCTATAATAAAGGGTAAGAAAAGAGTTTTCTTTTCTTCTGAATACTTTCGCATTTCGTTGAATTTATTCACTTTGTCCCAAAATAAACTCTGTTTATGAGCAAACCAGAAAGATAAGATCAAACTTTGAGAATAAATGGCTGGCACAACAACCAGTCTCTCTCTGAAGTCTTCCATTAGGAATGTATAACTGTTGCTTTCAAACAGTAGTAAAATTAAGACAGTCCTAATTTTGGGGGGGGGGGGGTGTGGGGTGGAACAGTAAAGTAGAAAAGAAATGAGCTATGTATTTCTAATTATTTCAAAGCATGAGAATTTGAGAATTTCTGCCCTGGGGAAGCCCAGGAAGGTCAGACTTACAGGATAGGGTCTAACAAAGTTGATTATACTGAATTAATTATGGTTCTGTCAGAAAACAAAACTGTGAAGAAAGAACTTCAATCAGCAAATGTCTTAAAAGTGAATAACTGTTAGAAACTGTAGATTTGTAAATTCTTGTATCTACAGTTTATTCATGTTTATCTTCTTTACTGTTTATATGAAGAACAGTCTACCTGTAATATTTCATTAACAGTTTCTCAAACCTTATTAAAGCCATTGAAATGACATTCTACTTGCTTATCTAATGTTAAGTCAGTTCTCCATTTCTCAGTGTAATGTCAGGTGGAAGGTTTTTGTGAGCAATTTTCAGCAGGTGGGTTACAGAGGAAGAGAAGGGTTTTATCTTCTACAAGAGTGAGGCTAAGCCTATTGCTCTGTTGCTAAACAGATTTTTTAAAGGTTTGGAATCTATATTGCATTTTACTGGTAACTTTAAGAGACTTTAAAGCAGCTATTTTACAGCTAAGTTTTAAAGGTCTTATGTTTCCCAAGGATTTCAATGGTTGTCCAGTACCAAATTGCTTCAAGCAGGGTCATCCTGGGGCACATGGCACTGGGCATGGTGTGGGCAGGCTACCAGGTGGGCTCTGTTGATTGACAGGTGCCTTCCGTGTGGAAGCCCCCCGTGCCATGTGCCTTCTGATCATGGAGGCCATGTTCCTGCAGGCCTAGGCCTAGACCTTCCCTCCCCCACCCACCTTCCCCCCCTCCCCCTGGCAAGATGGTTGATTCGACCCATCAATCAGTGTGATACAAATCTGGTCTCTGACACTGCTCCGGGAGCTCCATGTCTCTCTTGTACTGAGGAGCCCAAAACCGGACACAGAACTACAGATGTGGCCTCACCAGGACTGAACAGAGGGGCAGGATCATCTCCAGTGACCTGCTGGCAGTGCTTTTCCTAATGCACCTCAGGATACCATTGATTTCTAGGCCACCAGGGCACACTGCTGGTTCATGGAGAGCTTGTTGTCCACCAGGACCCCCAGGTCCTTCTCTGTAGAGCTGCTCCCCAGCAGGTCAGCCCCAGCCTGTACTAGTGGTTCAGGTCATTCTATCCCAGGTGCAGGACCCTGCATTTGCCTTTGTTGAATTTCAGATTGTTCCTCTCTGCCCATCTCTCCAACCTGTCGAGGTCCTTCTGAAGGGCAGCACAGCCCTCTGGCGTATCGGCCACTCCCCCCAGCTTTGTGTCATCGCTGAACTTGCTGAGGAGGCATCTGCCCCTTCATCCAAGTCACTGATGGAGAGGTTAATACTGGGACCAGTACTGACCCTCGGGGAACACCACTAGTGACAGGCCTCCAGCTAGACCCTCTAGATTATGACCCTCTGGGATCTCTGCTCAGTCAGTTCTCAATCAACCTCACTGTCCACTTATCCAGGCCACACTTCCTGAGTTTGCCTATGAGGATGTTGTGAAAGATGGGGTTGATGAGAGAGTGGGTCGGCTAGGTTTGTTAGAGCATGGTGCTAATAATGCCAGGGTCTGGATTCAATCCCCATACAGGCCATTCACTTAAGAGTTGGATTTGATGATCTTTGTGGGTTCCTTCCGACTCAGAATATTCTGTGAATATCTGTGAAGGCCTTGCTGAAGTCAAGGTTGACAGTATCCACTGCTTTCCCCTCATCCATCCAGGTAGTTGTTTCATCAGGCAATCAGGTTGGTCAAGCATGATTTCTCTTTGGTGAATCCACGCTGACTACTCTTGATCTCCTTCTTGCCATCCATGTGGATAGGGATGGCCTACAGAATGAGGTGCTCCATCACCATTCCAGGGATTGAAGTGAGGCTGATTGGCTGGTAGTTCCCTGGGTCCTCCTTCTTGCCTTTTTTGAAGACCAGGGTGACATTTGCTTTCTTCCAGTCCTCAGGAACCTCTCCTGATCACCATGACCTTTCAATTCAAAGATGACCATGAGCAGCCCAGCTGTGGTGTCCATTAGCTCTCTCAGCACTCACGGATGCATCCCATCAGGGCCCATGAACTTATGAATGTTAGGTTTGCCTAGGCATTCTCTAACCCAATCCTTCTTGACCAATGGGAAGTCTTCCTTCCAGCATTCCTTTAACCTGGCCTCCTGGGTTAGAGATTCCTGAGGGCTGGTCTTGTCAGTGAACACAGATGCAAAGATGACATTCAGTAACTCTGCCTTATGTGAGTCCTCTGTTACCAGAGTCCCTGCTCCATTTAGCAACAGGCCCACATTATACTTAGTTTTCCTTTTGTTACTAATGTTGTCATTGACATCCTTGGCCAGATTTAATTTCGAATGGGTCTTGGCCTTGTCTCATGGCAACTTCCTCTGACAGCCTCTCTATATTCATTCCAAGGCACTTGAACCTGCTTCCATCTGTGTATTTCCTGATTCTGCCTGGATAATTACAGGAGTTCTCCACTCATCCATGAGGATCTCTTGCCTCCTTTGCCCAGTTTCTTGCCCGTTGGGTTGCATGATTCTTGAGCCTGGTGGAAGTGATTCTTGAATATTAACCAGCTGTCTTGAACCCCTCTTCCCTGCAGGACCTGTTCCCAAGGGATTCTTCCAAGAAGATCCCTAATGAGCCTTAAGTTAGCTCTCCTGAAGTCCATGGTTGTAATCCTAGTCACTGTCCTGATTTCTCCTCTCCCAACACTGAACTCCACAATCCCATGGTGGTTACAGCGAAGGCTGCCCTCAACCTTCATATCTTCAACAAGGACTTCCTTGATTATTAGCAGGAGGTTAAGCAGCACACCACTCCTTGTGGGATCCTCCACCACCTGTGTCAGAAAGTTGTGTACGAATATCCAAAGGGAGAATTCAAATATGATGGAGCCAGGCTCTTCCCAGTAGTGCAGAGACAGGACCACAGCAATGGGCACAAAACAAACATGCAGGAGGTTCCCTCTGAGCGTAAGGAAACACTTTCCTGCTGTGAGGGTGATAGAACATTGGCACAGATTTCCCAGGGAGGCTGTGGAACTTCCCTCACTGGAGATTCATATTCATCAGATTCATATTCAACAACCATCTGCGTCCTCTGGACCTGTGAGGGACACCACTTGTCACTGATGTCCATCTGGACATTGAGCTGTTGACCACTGCTCTTTGGATTTAACCATCCAGCCAATTCCCTTTCCATCAGTCAATCCATCAAGTCCATCTTTCTTCAATTTAGAGAGATATTGTGGGGACCTGTGTCAAAGGCCGTACATAAGTCCAGCCTGATGACATCTCTGGCCCTTTCCTTATCCACTAATGAAGGCCATCAGAGAAGGCCACTAGGTTGGTCAGGCAAGATTTTCCCTTGATGGGGTGTGCAGGTTGTCTCAAATCACCTCCCCAACTTCCATGTGCCTTAGCACAGCTTCTCTGTTCCATGATGTTCCAAGGCACAGAGGGGAGGCTGATGGGTCAGTAGTTTCCAGCGTCCTTCTTTCTACCCTTTAAAAAACAGATTCAGTATTTCTCCCTTTCCAGTCAACTGGGATTTCCCCTGACTGCCATGACTTTTTGAGTATCATGAAGAGTGCCTCGGCAACTACATAAGCCAACTTCCTCAGGACTCTGGGATGCATCTCTTCATGTCCCATAGAATTATGTATGATCAGGTTCCTCAGATGGTCAAAAACCTGACCTTCTCTTACAGTGGGAAGCACTTTGCTTCCCCAGTCCCTGGTGTGAGGTCTGTCCACTCCAGAGGTATGTGGAGGGAGGTTGCCATTGAAGACTAAGGCAAAGAAGTTAAGTACCTCAGCCTTCTCTTCTTTTGTTACCAGTGTCTTGACCTTCCCTTTCTGGTTAACATAGTTCTAGAAGCCCTTCTTTGTGATTCTCTTGCCAAACTGAACTCCAACTTTGCCTTGGTCTTCCTCACCCCATCCCTATACAACTGGGCAGCTTCACCGTGCTCTTCCCATGATACCTGTTTCTGCTTCACTGCCTCTGCATTTCCTTCTTGCCCTTTAGTTTGACCAGCAGTTCCTTACTCAGCCATGCTGTCTCTTGCCTTCTTTGCCTGAATTCTTATTCCTGGGGATTGCTAGCTCTTGTGCTCTATGGAAGACTTCCTTAAAGATCTGCCAGCTCTGTTCTGTTTCCTTGTCCCTGAGGGCAGTTTCCCAGAGGGTCCTATTGACTATGTCCTTGAACAACTGGAAATTTGCTTTCCTAAATTCCTGAGGGTCCTAACTTCACACTCCTCCTGACCTATATCCCTCAGGACTGCAGACTCCATCACTGCTGCCCAGGCTGCCTTCAGTCTTGATATCCCTGACAAGCTCACTTGTGTTAGTGACTCTCAGGTCCAGCATTGCATCTCCTCTGGTAGGGCTATCTCTTTCCTGGTTTAAGCAGTTATCCTCAATGCTTTCTCGGAGTCTCCTGGATTGCCTACAGCTTGCTGTGCTAGCAGATGTGTGGGTGGTTGAAGTCCCCCAGCAGGACAAGAGCCTGCAAGCATGATCCCTCCTGTAGCTGGGACAAGGCGGCTTTGTCAATAGTCTCCCCTTGATCAGGAGCCTGTAGTAGGTACTGACCACAAGGTTCCCTTTACTACCTTGGTCTCTGAGTCTTACCCACAGTTTTTTGACCTGGTCTTGACTTTTCTTCAGAGACATGGGTTTGTTGCTCATGCTGTGTTGAATTGTTGAAGAGGCACTTCAGCTGGGCTATCATTTGTGTTGCCTTCTAAGAAGAAAACACTTTAGTTCCTTTGAGGTATTTCACTGGTGTTTGCCTCTTGGCTCCTATTACCTCATCTCTGGCTCATCTCTGTAATGCTTCAAGTGTGCTCCAGTGTCTCCACTGGCTGAGGGCTACCACCCCATTCCTCTACCCTTCCACACCTTGCCAAGTGCAAGCCTAATATTATACCCCACCCCCTTGAAATCTAGTTTAAAGCTCTGTCAATGAGCACCACTAATTCCCAAACAAAGACACTCTTCCTCCTTTGAGAAGGGTGAATTCTAACTGACGCCAGCAGGACTGATGCCATGCAGACCATCCCATCATCAAAAAAAAGCAAAATTCTGGTGGTGACACCAGCCATGGAGCTATATTCTTTTTTGATGAAGAATACCTAAGTGTTACATGCCTTCTTCTAAGAAAGCAGCATGGGTCCCATAAGTAAGTATGGGACTGCTGTGTGAGAGGAAAGAGTCCTGTTGGCTTTGTACCTCAGGTAGCACAATTTCTGATTTCAGAAGTTTATACTGGACAGAAAATAAATGTCACAAAGAGCAGTGAATTAACATATATTTTTCATATTTCTACTAGAATGGTTCTCACCAAACTCAGGAATAAGCAATGCATATTTGTAAAACAAATTAATTCAAACATGCAGCAAAGGAGACTATCAGTCTTAATATATTTTTCAGTGTAGTGTTATTCCGGCAATAAAAAATAATAAGATATAGAAATTAATGTTTACACTTAAAGTCAGAGGCTTAGTTTATTAGGCCATGTTTCCATATTTACCATAATATTCTGATAATGATCCCATATTGGAACCAGTTCTATTTAATATCTTTGTGGTAACAGTTTTAAATAAAAGAGGGTCAAATTAGACTACCTTTAAGGAAGGAATTTTTTACAATGAGGGTGGTAAAACAGTGGCACAGGTTGCTCAGAGAGGTGGTGGATGCTCCATCCCTAGAAGTATTCACAGTCAGGTGGATGGGGCTCTGAGCAACCTGATCTAGTTGAAGATGTCTCTGCTGATTGCAGGGGATTGGACTAGATGGCCTTTAAAGGTCCCTTGCAGCACAAACTATTCTGTGATTTTTAGTCCCAGTGTGCCATGTTTTTCCTATGATTTCAGTGTTCTGCAGAATAGAAAATTTTAGACTAACTTTCTTGTTATAGCATTAAATTCTTTAATAAACATATGAATAAGGAATATGTCTTTTTGATAATAAGAATCATGCTTATGAGTATTGAAAATTTAGTGTTGCTTAATGGGGTGAAGAATAAGGAGCATGAAAGTTAGGATAGTTGAGGTCAAAAAAAAAGAAAAGAAAACCAAACAGAAATATTTTCACTATTGTCAGGACTAGTAGAACTATATACATCTAGACATGTCACAAAGTGGAACTTGAGAGTATCTTGATTGGGTTTTTTAAAGCTTACATGATGCAGAATAGTATTTTCTGTTACCTCAGATGCTTTTTCTTCTTATTTTTTTTTTAAATTATCTTGCTTTTGAGAATAAGACCATGAAAAATTGCACTGTATGCTAAAAAAGATTTCTAATAATTCTTTTTGTCATCAACACTGTGAATTGATGACTTAATAATCAACAGGAAACTGGCCTTTGTTTTGGAGTCATAGCTTTACCATCCTGAGGGGGAGCTCTCAAGGAGACTCCATCCAAGAGAGGCTCTGTTATGCCTTAATGGAACTTGTAAAAAAGGAATTGGGTGCTGATGGAGAGCAGAACTGGAAAGAAAGAAGAGGTCAGAAGAGTGACTGGGTTCGACTGGAAGTAGAAAGGGATGATGGCAAGACTGGAGGAAGAGTCCTCTATACTGCTTCTTCACCCTGTTGCCACTTCTGTGTTATCAGAGAGATTGCATCGACAATAACCTGCTTAAGAGCACACCTCTATTTCCTTGACGACTTGTTCAGTGAATGAATCAAGATTTTGAATTCAAAATAAGCCATTCACCAGAAATACAGTTTGCATTGTGGCATGGATACTGTAGAATACTGAATTCAGTTTACAGAAAGAAAGTTCTCCTTTGTTCATAATTTCTCAGTACTCAACTTTGCACACAATACTATTTTAATGCAGGTTAACTTGATCTGTTTTCATGCAGCAGTTTTGAAAACCTACACACAAACAAAATCCAAAAAGCCCAAGCAAAACAAAAATCCATCCAGTGGAACATGAGTTGTGCCATCAGCACAGTAGGTGCAGACCACAGGACTAAAATTAGAATTAATAGTTTACATTGTCCCAGAATTAGTGTGTTATTCTGCACAAGGATCAGCATTTTAAAAGTCTGCAATAGACTTTTTATGCTATTTACAGGGGATAGAAAAATGCAAAGACAAAGGGCAGAAAAATACCAAGTTCCTTTTTGCCAACACCCATCCCACTTCCTTTTGCTTTCATCTAATCCTACTGTTTCTAGCTTCAAGTTTTATTCATTCCTCTTTTATGCATGCCTCTAAACAGCTATCTCTCTCTTTATCTGTAGACCTTCCCTTTCACTGCTGCCACCTACTTTATAAACTCAGAAAAAACTCCTTTGCACCTCTGAGCCACACCTTCTTCCAAAGTCTGCATATTCCTACCCAAAGCTCTTCAGCTCGTTTCTGTCTGGCTTCTGCAATTTTCTATCTTCCTTGTAGTGGGTTCCATTTTGACCAGTTATCTTTTTCTGGCTTATGCAAGGAGAAGCATCTGACAATGTTGGCCAGACATACAGCATTCGGCTTCAGTTCCTAGAAATGCAAAAGGAGATTGGCCCAAGATTTGAATATACTCTTTACTGAGATACTAATCAGGTCTGAAAAGGTAATTACCTAGTTTGTTACACAGGTCTGACAGTTTTCCTTAAGAATTCTCCACCAAGCATATGCTGATTGTCGTTGCTTCTGAGAGATTATAAATTGTCATTGCTTGCAAAGACTAAAGCTTCTAGCAGACTGAAACTAGGTCTTCCCAAAAAATATATCTGATAGTGAATGTCACCCTGAATAGATGGTAGGGATTAGAGGGCAAATTTATGCATAAGATAAAATGGTATTTAAATACAGGAATAAATAATATATTTTTTTAATAATAATTTATCTTTTGGCTTCCTAAAAGCCTTTTAAAAAACAAGGATGTAGTATGTGCATATGTGTGTGTTTGTGGCCCTATAATGAACTTTTGCCTTTTTTTTGCTGTGTGGTCTGGAGTGTACATTTCCCTTTGCTTGTACTGAGTACTGTGTAAACAAGCACTCTTTTAAGAAATTTGTTCTGAGAACTTTTACATTCTCAACTTTGCAACTGAACTTTGTCTTCTTGAGACTATCATGTTGTTTGTGATGACAGGCTATGCAGGAACAAAAAATAAACCAAAACCAAAGCAATGTAACAGCTTAACTGTGGTGAGTGCAGGCAGCTGTAACCCCAGTGGAAAGGCACTCCCAAGCACAGAGCACCTGTGGGCAGCCTGTGCTCAGACTTCTCTTGGAACAGCCCTGCACTGAATTTCAGCAAAAAACCTAAATGGGATATTGAGTGGATTTCCAAAGCCAGATATAATCAGTATTTAGATAATTATTCTACTCATTTAGAGACTAATTTTGACCTTAAATTATGAGTGCATAAATAGGTCTATGTATGAAGAGGTCAGACAATAATAAAATAAGCATTGTATCAAATCTAATTAGGTACCAAGTTTTGTAATTATAGATTAGTCTTTCTGTACTATTGGTCACAGTTCAGAATCAATGGTATATTGTGGTTGTGGAAAAATTCTGCACAAGTGGCAGACATACATCAAAGTATATTGTGAAAGACAAAGAATCAGAATGGGGAAAATCTCAGAAATGGAAAAATATGTACAGTGATTGAGTGGACTTTATGATGCAGGCTTGTCATGGTTTGAGAGCTCCAAAATCCAATTCCCTAGTCCAAGCCCCCTCCTACATCTCAAGCCAGTGTGAGATGGGTTTTTCAGACACCACACGAGACTCAAAATGGGGAGAAAGGATTATATATTACAATGACTGTACAAAATAAATACTACAATACATTATATACAATCTTAACTATCTCTACCATGACATAAAAATATTTACAATGGATCAAATCTCTTCTCCCCTCCAAATAAAAGTCCAGGAGGGAAAGGAAAAGATCCTTTCCATTCTCAGAGCAGCAGTGTCTCTAAGGCAGCAGGCATCTCTTCTTCCCATGCAGCAGCTGTAGCTGGATCTCTGCCAGTACACACGACAGGGGTATTCAAGCCCTCTTGGCCACTCGTCTTCAAGCGAGGGTCTTATCTTCCGTGGGCTGCGTTCACCCGGACATGGTCGCCTCACCACGGTCATATCAACGAAGCTCAGGGGTCTTCGTGACGGTCCATATCTTCAGGGGATTCAAATTCCCTTTGCAGAACTCTGTGCTCTGTCTCAAGCCGGGGGGGGGGGGGGCAAGGTCCCCCCCTCCGCATTCCTTCTGAGCTTTTCAGCTCCTTTCGGCAGTGCTGTAGCACTCCAAGACCCTTTCAAGTAGGAGTCCATCATCCTCCTCTCTCTAGGAGGGGTCTCCAAGGAGTTTGGGGGGTTTCTGGTTCAGTTCTTGCCCCAAAAACTCTCTCTCTGTAGAGCTTAGTTCTGCTCTCTGCTGCTGGCTCTCTCTCTCGGCTCTCTCAGACAGCTTTGTGTCTTCCTGCTCGGCTGCATGCTTGTTTCTGCTGCTTCTCCCTTATCTCTTTCTGGCTCTCTGCCACCGTTTCTCTGGCCAGTGCTGTTTTTGCTGCTGCTTCTGCTGCTCACGGTGGAGAAAAAAAACTTCTAGCTTCTCAGTCACAGACCTCAGTCCAGTTTAACACTGTTTCCGAGTTTCTATGACCCCAGCCGGGGGCTGGTGGAGGGCCAGAGCCCCCCAGGGGGGCTCCTGCCCTCTCAGCTCGTGGCTTCAGAACATGGCCACCTCTCCAACAACTACAACTACACCTTCTCTTCCCGTCTGCTTGTGATATGTTTATATTTTGCAAAAGCACTCATTGGCTCAAAACTTCAAGGGTCACCACCCCCTGGGGATTTACCATTTTAGAACTTTCGGGGGAAAACTGTTTCCCCCCACCACAAGGCTTTATAGTTATTATGTATACACACATTGTATGTTCCCCCTGAGTTTGTATCTTCCAGGCATATCCCAGCCTGTCCACCTCCCTGCTCCCCTGTTTCTCTGCCGATTGGCTGAAGGAGCTGCAGGGAGGAAACAACCTCCATTCGCCCCTTCTCTCCCTGGTTCCTCCCACATTCCTCCCTCTTTCGCCTGTGCCTGTCCTGATTTGCTGCCCCATTTGTCTGTCTGATACCCCACCCTATGTTCTGGTCCTTTCCCTACCTGAACCGATAAGAATCCGGCGCACGCCTGAATAAACCATTCTACCTGCATCCCACCCTTGTGTCCCGGACTCGTGTAGTGCCACGGTCCCATCCCCTCTTCAGACCACGGCAGTACATGAAGTCAAAAACCCATCAGTGTATGTTACTCTTTACAAGAGAAATGAAATAAGAGCTTGTGCAAGTTCTACATTTATAAATCCTTAGTCATTATGCAAAGAAAGAGATACCTGTTCTCTAGTTATTTACAAGTTTGTCTTAATTCTTTCTAACCATAAAATCACTGAACAGCTCAGAGGTTGTGAGGGCCCTCAAAAGATCTGGTCTTCATGGGAAAGGGAGCCTGCATTATAGAGCACCCTGTCCAATCACATCTTGAAAACCTCCAGTGATACCTGAGGAGGTTGTTCCAGTGAACGATTCATCTTTCTTATGAAAAGATGAAAGCTCCCTCACTGCAATTTGTATCCACTACCCCTCGTCTTCTCCACGTGGCTCCAAGTGAAGAGAGAGCCTCTATCCTCTTTGTAGCTGCCCTTTAAGTGACCATCTCCAAACCAAACAAACCCCCCCCACCATTCTGTGTCATACTGAGTGTAATCACAGAATAAATTACAGCTGTGGTTAGTGATTATTAGCTTGGCATACAAGCATTTCTACAGTAAAATTAAATTCTGTCCTGACAAATTCCAAGATAGAATTTCTTCTCTATTTCTTATGATGAAAGAGGCTTTGTTTGCTGCATACAAGAGAAAAATATTTGACAAAACAAAATGTCCTCAATCAAGACAGTGGGTTCCAAATCATACAAAGGCTGATGACTTAGTTTTGCCCAAACAGCTTTAGACTAGTCCTAGATTATTATAGCCCCGTCCATCTGAATGAGACGTTTATTTCTTTCAGTATTTGGGCCACACTGTCTTTTGTTTTAAACTGAGGCGGGTGATTATTTTCTTCAGGTGCTTAGTGGTAAAGCATAGCTGATATGGCTTGGTGATGGCTGCTTTGCACAGTTTTATTAAAGCTTCACAGAAGAGATCCATCTTATATACAAAGTCATGTGCTGAGTTCCAGCAGAAAATCTAGACTGATAAACTTCTAGCTTATTTGTTGGGGTTTAGGGAATATAATTCTTTTTCTGAATATTTATTTTGCTGAAATGGGACATTAATTTAAAAAAACCCAAAACTCTGACTTAAGTATTTGTTTAGGATCAAGCACTTTGGTTAAGTGCTTTGCAGAATTAGGTCATGAAATAAGAAATACAGATTAACTTGTGTCTATCACCACATACGGAGAGCCTCTGCAGTAAATTTAGTATTCTCAAATAGATACATGCCTATGCCTCAAGTTCTGCTTTCAAAGATCAGAATCAGTGATTTCTAACTGATTTAATACAGTAACATTTAATCATTTACTGTTTCTGTGGAGAGAGACATGAAAAAATCAGTCATTACAGCAAGGGACAAATATATAATACACTCAAAACAATGTGGAAGAAATAAGCTATATGCCAGCTACATGCCAAGAAAAATAATATTGGGTGTAGAACTGATCTATATGCACATGAATAAAATATAGACATCAGGACTGAAATCTGCTGCTGTAAAATCCTGTGTTATCAATGCCTGACATGTAATTAGAAATTGTAGTTGTGGCTCTTGATTGCCCTATATGCCTTGGCATGCCCGTCTATGGTGTTGCTACAGAGTCATCCATTGAGAAAGGAAAATTATTTAACAGGGTTGTTTACATAGCAAATAAGCAACAAATTACGTACATAGAGGTCTTAAAATGCTTTGTTCTCATATAAATTCCAAATACAGATGTCAAAAGCAAGAGAACTTACTGTATTGGTAGCATTATACATACAATATTAGAAATTATTGCTTAGAAATCACATAGACTAATACATTTTTATTACTTCTGTGATACATGTTTCACAAGTAGAAAAGCATGTCAGGCAGATACATGGAAAATCGTTCTGGGAGCTATATTGCATATGGCATGCACAGATTCCTGTGGGATATCTTCAATAGAGTTTATTTACTTCCATGACAATAAATTACACTTTAAACTTCAACAATTTCATACTATTTAAACATGGTGCCTTTTTGAGAGGTGTTACTACTGAAGTCGGCTGTATTCCTATCATTTCATGGTAAAACACAATGGAGAAAAAAATATCTGTACAATAATCACAATGGAGATCATGGCATCCAAATTCAGAGAAGAAAATTCAGAGAAGAAAATTCAGAGAAGAAAATGTGAAACTGTACACCATCAATCACAGTTAAATAAAAAAACTCCAAAATTTCTGTCATACAGATTATAGTGTCCTTCATACACACCTGAAATTAAGAATTATTAGTGTTCACACCACCTCTACTCCTGGTACCTTTAGCAGCAAATGTAGTTCCTATTTGACCAATGTGTTTTCATTTCTTGGTCCAAGTAAACATAGTACAGTGTTTACAGCTTACAGTTTAAAAGATTTTTGCCATACATCACTGTTCCTTCATCTCAGTTTGTAGATTATTTTTGCTGAGTATTTCATTCTGCAAGGAAAATATAATTTATGAAATAATTAAGCAAATATATAAATAGGTCATCATGCTAAAAACAAACACTTTCAGTGGAAAATGCTGATTCTAGCAGTATACTTCCATGAATACTGTAAAATAATCATTAACTTTTGCTTTGATAGTCTGAGAAACTACATTCCTTTTAATTGTCATATTATAGCATATTCTGATGAATTTATGCAGTCTTCAGTCATCCCACTTTTTCAGCTAGTCATCCCAAGCATGTAATGTTACCATGATCCAGTGACAGGTGTCATCTAAGCAAAACTTGACTTCAGTGATGTTTTTTATATGGACTGTAAACTTCTTAGAATGTAGAACAATTTTCATAAATGGTTGTTGTTGCCATAAAGCATTATAAAATCATATTTATAAGGGATAGAATGGAATAGAATAGTTCAGTTGGAAGGGACCTATAGTTATCTAGTCCAACTGTGTGATGATTTACGGGCTGACTGTAAGTTGAAGCATGTTATTAAGGACAAATGTCTCTTAAACACTGGTAAGCCTGGGGCATCAACCAGCTCTCCACAAAGGCTGTTCCAAGTGTTTAATCACCCTCTCAGTTAGGAAAAGTTTTCTTATATCTAGTTTGAACCTCTCCGGACACAGCTTTGAGCCATTCCCACATGTCCTGTCACTGAGAACAAGGAGGAAGAGCTCAGCAACTACTTCTCCAAAAGGACAAAAGAATGGCTTTGAAGGTCATTCTCCTGCCTTATGTGCAGTGATGTCAGAAAAGCTAAGGGGAAATGATGTATTGCGGTAGAAAAGAAGCACAGTTCATTTAAAATTACCAGAAAGGATTTGTTACTGAGGTTGATTGCACCAGTATATGTTGGTGTCCATGCACCAATATAAGCTGGGGGTCACCCTGGAAAGCAGCTTTGCAGGAAAGGACCTGGGAGCCCTGTTAGACCACAGGTTGTCCATGAGCCAGCACTGTGCCCTTGTGGCAAAAATAGGCAAATTGTAACCTGGGCTTGACTACTGGGAGTGTTGCCAGCAGGTCAAGGGAGAAGATCCTTCCCCTCCACTCAGCCCTAGTGAGGCCACACGTAGAGTGTTGTCTAGTCTAGTTCTGGGCTCCTCAGTACAAGAGAAACTCAAATATACATCATATAAAGATGATGGAGGACTGGAGCATCTCTTCTATGAGAAGAGGCTGAGACAACTTGGTCTGTTCAGTCTGGAGAACAGAAGGATCAGTTATGACCCATCCCAGAAAGTGAGGGTAACCTACGTTCTTGTTAACAGATACCTTGGGGCGTGAAACAACGGTTTGTAAAAACATATATGTAGGGTTTATTTTAGAACAGTTTGGTTGCAATGGAAAGCAGGTATGTAGCCATTTTGGTTATTAGTATCTATAGTAATATAGCAACATAAAAAGCATAAAAATACCAATTAAGAAAATATAAGGCAATATATTGTATTTATACTATATTTATATATTATGTATTAATATTAATATAATATTTAATATATTATATATCAATATAATTTTTATTAGATAGGATGTGTCATAATATACATATATAATATATATTGTATATTTATATTATATATAAAGTATAAGGAAAAAAAAAAAAGAAAGAGAAAGAAAGGATAAGAGAGGAAACGTATCACCACCCTTGGATCCAATGATTTTATGGTAAGAGTTAGAGCATTTAAAAGACACTAGAGACTGTGCAGTGAAAGTACAGCAAACTGAATTTTAATATCCCTCACCTCTTGCCAATCTCAAAGGAGTCAGAAACTCAAAATTCCTCCACCTTTGCTGCCTAGCAGTGATCTTGTGTCTTAGTCCTTGTCATACAGTGGCTGGAGGAAATCTCTGCCAGGGATCTTTGCAGAGTTCTGCTTTTATGAAAAAGAAACAGAAAAAGAGTCCAGGCATTTTAAGAGCCACAAACCTGTTAAGGCTTCATTCACAAAGACCCTCCATATCAGTGAGGTTCTGCAACTGTAAATAGTTTTGTTCTGCCAGGCATTTTCAGATAAATCTGAAAATGTCAGAAGCACACGTTAGAAGTGAAAAAAACCATAGTTAATAATGAGGTCATAGTCTGAAGTTCTTGTTCAGTATCTATTCAGTGAAAATTTGACCTTTGGAAAAAACTTCAGAATTTGCCCCATAGTATTCTAATATTTAGGTGATAAAGCAATACACTCTATTTCTTATGTGCTTATGCACAACATTGGTTACAACACATAAATGCAGTAGTTTACCCTGAAGAATGTATTTTATTGGAAGTCTTGCAATCAAATCTGTCCATTTTTCTGATAAAATAATAAAAAAAAATTGTTCACGCTTTGACAAAGATTAAATCATCCTTCAATGCTTATCTGTGTGCTGTATTTGTGAATATGAATAGGTCATTTTCTTCAAAGTTACTGTTCATGCATGAAAAATTCAACACATGCATGAGTTTATGTAGTATCTTGATGTTAAATAAGCATTAGAAATGTTTTGTGCTTGTATTGCTATGTCAGTGTCTTCTGGATAGAGTTTAAGGATGTTTCTGTTGCCATGAGGAGCATTCACGTCCTGCCTCTAATCCTGTAATAGTTTTGTGGTTATGTAGAAGACAGTGTGTAATGCAATTTCTTAATTTTCATGAAAATTAAAATAACTTACACAGAAGTGAAATATACTACAATATAAAAATATTAAAAGTCATTAGATGTTAAATCCCTTATTTCAAAAATTCCCTACTGAACGTTTAAGGTGGTACCTACTGAATCTCTTCTTCATTCAAAACTTTCATTATCTTCAACCAAGTCAGTTCTTTTGGAGATCAGAAGATGCATCCCACTGAATTCAGTTGAATTTTGCTAAAGAACTATTTTTAATGCAAAATTCATAACTCTGGATATACCTGGTATTTTCTAAGTGCTCGAGGTTACATTTTTAGGTTCTATGCACCCACAAAGTGAGATAGCAAAACTAGAGGCATTGAAAAGAAAAAGCTGAAAAATTACTTCTTAGATTAGACTACAATTGTTGCTTGTAAGTATCATCCTATACTGCAACATCACATAGCAGAAGCAGGTTGCACAGTCATGACAGATAATTTAATTCAGGTAACAAAAATTCCAATATTACAGGCAACTCAGATAACACTTTGATAGATCTTTAAAAAAATGGCTGCTATTCCTCATATGTGACAGAGTTTGAGGTCTTCAAAAGCAGTTCTCAGACCATTATTAAGACTAAACATAAAATAGACATGATCTTCTTCAGCTTTAACTAGCTGACTGGCCTTAACTGTAATTCCTTTCCATCTGTGCTTTGTAATGCTTTGAAACATAACTTAGTGGACACCCAGTGCTTTCTTCCCTTCCAACACATTCAGCTTCCATTGACTTCAGTGGGAAATGAAGGGCAACAACTTTGCTAGTAATGCAAATTTCAAACATTAGTCATCACAGTCTTTTCTGTTCATACAGTTCTACAGGACGTTTTAACACACACAGGGCTGTGGTTCTGAATGCAAGAAAAAACTAAGTTTTCAAAGGCAAATACTGTCTGCTTGGTTCTTTAAAATCACTGTGCGGAATTCTGGTTTTGGTGTAATCATAATTATAGGATTGCTTTCAATTTACATGGGAGTATTGGAGACAGGCATTTGTCCCACTGAGATCACTTTGTAGGGTGATGTAGCAACCCATCAAAATTAGTAAAGATAGAAGAGTTTGTCTCACAAGGGAAAACCCCTCAGGATTTATAGTCCAACTGAAAAAGTAAGAGTGCATAGAATGCCTGACTGCACTACAAGAAGGAGAAGTCTCATAATTTCTGGTTTTCTGTATTTTATACATATAAGGCAATAAAAATACTAGATACAAAGTAAAATGAATGTTACTAAAAAATGACTTTGTCCTAAAGCAACATCCCACCCATCCTAATACTGTTACATTTATGGCTATTGTTTAGATTGTCTTTCAGATTTTAGAGCAAAATGCATTCCATGGAAAGCTGGATGATGGAGTTTAAGTGACAACATAATTTTCAGCTGCTTAGAAAGTGTATCATGGTGTCTGTTTCACAGTAAAATTAACTGATGGCCATATCCATCTGGGCCCAATCCTGTAAACTGTTAAGAGTCCTCAATTTCTGCTTTTCTGTTGAGGTCAGAGGGAGTCTAGAGTTTGCTGAGCATTTTGTAGTGAAAATAAGAGGAGCAAAGAAGATCTGTCACCACCTCTCAGACTAGGGCCAACAGCCAATAACATCAACTGATCCTACCATCATTAAATTAAGTCCAAGACAGATCAGTATGAAACATGGTGCCAGTGGAAATTTGCTGTGCAAATATGAGTTGTGTCTGTTTCTCTAACATTAACTTTGGAGGTCTCTTGGATCAACAGCAAAACAGAGTATGAAAGAAGCTTGTTTTCTGCATCCCAGAGGAAAAGAATCATCTATGTGAACTGCTGTTACAATGGTAAAAGATTTCTGAAAGTACTTTATTTGCAAAATATTTATGCAATCTCTGCAAAAGAAATGAGGATTATCTTAATCTTTACATCAGTTCTTATTTTAGAGCCAAAAAATGTTGTCCACTTTGGGAGGATAACAAATTTGACACTTTTCATCTGTCTAATTGATATGGTTTGAAGCTGGCTCCCTGCCAAGTCTCCAAACCTTACCACCAGAGTTCCCCCCCCCCCTCAAACCTCAGGGAGAAGAGGGAGAAAAAACGAAAGAAAACCCGAAACGAGAGAGAGACAACCAAAGTGATATATATAAATATATTTACACTTATATATAATTAAAAAAAAAGGAAAGGGAAGGGGGAAGGGAAAAGGAACAAAACCAAAATATTATATATATATAATATTCCCAATTAGCAGCCCAATATCTATCCACTAAAAGAGTTAGCAAAGAAATAGCTCACTACTCTCCTGGGACAACGGAGAGTCACTCCGGAACGATCGCCGGCAACCTCTGTCTCCCAAGGTCGACAAGGCCTAACCAGGCCTCGCTCCCCAACACGGCAGACTCAACAGCAGGGAACCTGCACCTCCAAGCCGCCGGAAGGAAAGAGAACGAAGGCCTCTCCTCCTTTCTTCTTATAATCTGGCTTACGTAAAAATCGTAGGGAATACTGGGTAAATCTGGACCCTTCCTTGGTTACAAACTAGTCACCAAGGAAGGCCTAGCCCAAACCACCACACTAATAGATATAAATTTTCCCTTTTAGTGCCCTGAAGGAACAATATCACAGTAAGACATATTTTCTGAGGATTGTAACTTCTTTACTGTGAACTGTAGGGCTGTAATGTTGTTACTTCTTTACTTCAACTGTAATCTTTCACTGGAATGACAAGCTTCTTCTCATTTGTCAGTCAGGTCTCAAAGCCAACCAGGTTCCTCATTCAAGAGCTTTGTCTCAAACACTGAATGGCACCATCTAAATGGCAAAATGCAAATGTGCCATTGCTTTATGTAACAGTCAACCCCCTTCTCTATCACATCCCATGCCACAAACATCATCTTGATTTGATACAAGATGAAAAGAAACAAGTGTTTCCATAGGCTCTCAGCCTGATTTCTTCCTAAGAAACTTGATTTCTTTGAGTGCCAAGCTCCTTTCAAATAATGTTTTCATGGACCATTAATAGAGAAGTGGCTAAAATCTTTTCCTGTTGCTCTGATAAATTCAGAGCAAATCAGGGAAAACTGTAGTACATTCTAAAATGTCTCAAAAATGTGAGATTATTATTATTTTGCAATTTAAAAAATCTATTTAACAGAGAAGATCAATGTTCACCTGAAGTCTGAGCCTACTTTCACAAAATTTAGTCTCCCAAGTGACTTTTTTTGTCTGTGAAGTCAGTAATGTGAAAAAAGATTACTGCTGTCATAAGAGCTCCCCTAACAACTTTACCATTAACATTCTTATTATTTCCTTACAAAATAATTTGTTAAAGTGCCATCGAGGTTGATGCTGTATACTAGGTCCTTCTGTGCCCTGTATCTATTCAGAGCGAACAGAAAGGCAAAACCAAACAGAAACTCAGTTACTCTCCTGTGATCCAAATCCCATATCTCTGAAAATGGCTGTACGTTATAAACTATGATGTCAAGAAAGTCAGCAAATGCATACTTTTTATAACCAGAATAACCTGATTTTGCAGAGATGCAACTAGGAACCAGTCAAATAAAAACCTCATAGCACTTCATAGGAAACTTAGCCTAAATGCAAGGGCAAACACTCAGGTAGCCAGATATCTATACACTATTACATATCCAGATAGGAGTATTCATGACAGTTTCTTCATTTAATGATTCCCAAAGCAAACATTTCAATATTTGCTTGATGTCTTCTTTATTTTGTTGCTTCTAACAACGTTTTTAAAAACCTCTCAGGACCTTTCTCTAAATATGTTATTTCTTTCTAGGAAAAATGAAGAAAAAGGCATGTGTTACAAATACTAAAATCCACAGAAATGTTACCTGTCTAGCCCAACTGTGATATTCTTTCACTGCTTTATATTGCTGGTATCTTTCTTTGAGAAAAAACTTTTCTTAAATGAGCATTATTCCAGGCTGGCGCAACATGCTACTGAAAAACCAAACAAATAATAGCAGTTGAAGCAAAAGATACTGAAGCAGTTGAAGCAAAAGATAAGTTGGTATTCACTTAGTCTACCTTTATCCATTCTTTAAAAAAAGGGGGGTTTAGCCACTATTATGTTATAATCACTATGCTATTTTAGTCACCCTGACCCATCTACTTTTTTCAGACATGCCTTGTTAGCATTAGAACTTCCATACCAAAATATCACTCTGTAGTTATCACGAGCCAAGAGCAGGAGCAAAGAGTCAAACAAATTATTGCTGGCTATTGACATTTCAATCCATTGTAATGCAGACAAGTGAAATGTTAAATGTCATAATGCTTAAAACACCATGATCTAGCTGTAGACTGCTCCACACTAAGGCTCTTTCCAGTCCATATTGGTAAAGCTATACAGGTACCAGAAATGACAGAAGACTTGAAAGAAAATTTTAGTTTCAGTAGATCTGAGTGGAATCCACTACTGAGAGTGCAATCCTCTTTATTTTTTTTCCTATCTCTCCTTATTGAACAGGTGGTGTAATTTCAAATAATTCCACTCTGAACTATAAACTTGAGAGGGAGCAAGGAGTACAGAAATAACCTCCCTGCACAATAGGAGGCTCCTTGTGACTTCAAGAGTTCATGGTCCCTAAAATAAGAGGTCATTCAACATCCCCAGGCTCATTGCCAGGTCTCTTTAGATCAGATGCTGCTGGTCTTACTGACTGGTGCCAAATTATGTGTGATGGTTTTCCTGATAGACTCAACTGTCTGCCAGGGACTGAGCTGAGACAACTAAACTAATTTCATGTAGGAGTTCAGGTTTAAGTCATTTTTAAACAACATTAACATATTTCATATATTTTATCTCCAGGAGAAAAAAAAAAAGCCCTTAAGAGGCCAAAGCAGAATAGTTTCTATAAATTAAGGTAATCTTAAATATGATAAATGTAGGATCTGCCTATGACTTGCCATCAGTTACAGAATTTATCCCATATCAGATGAAACAAGTTTAATAAACCACTTAAGTGTTATAAGGTATGCTTCCTACCAACATGAATTATGTATCTATCTGCAGCCAAATGTACGTGTTCTATCACTCTGAATATTAAATACAAAACCCATGTTTAAATAATGTGAAGGGTCTGATTTAAAGCAACAAAGGCCAATAAATTCAAAGTTTATGCTGGCACTCTATTCTTAACTCACAGAAATTGTTTCAAACAGGTATAATGGTATGAATTACACCCCTCTTATATTTATGTTTCTACTTCCACATTTGAATTTTCCTGACTTTTGTCAGCCTAAGTTTCTCCATGAGTGCCTTTAAATAGAGTTCCAAAATGTAATTTATTAGCTTTGTTTTTATTTTTTAAGGCAAACATATGCCTTATAGAAAATTTAAAAATGCACTTTTTTTTTGTCTGAGGATGGAATGGTTCCTTTGCAATTGTTTTAGTTTTTCCAATACACAATCAGAATGTTTAAAATATTTATTAATTACTTTATTAACTTTGTATTATTTGCAGAAAAGACTGCAACAAGTCCCTCAGAGCTTTTCTGATCTCTTGGGTTATGATAGACATGGCCAGATATTTAGTATGTAATAAAATAATAATTGTTATAAATTTTGTGGAGCCTTAGCAATATCAATAATAACAAAGTGAATGTCTACAGTGTTCATGTTTCAAATACTGTATTGGGTTTTAGCTGCTTTGCTGTTTCTACCTTTTTATGCATGATCACAAAACTGTGAATAGGACTTCAAAAGCCCAAAATAGACTCTACCCAAGTGGATTTCAACTGAAGATTCTGTGTAAGGATAATAGAAAAAAAAAACCCAAACCTGTTAGAAAACACAAAGGAAAGTGTGATTTTTATATCTATGGCAAGGCTGTTAATCACATACAAGTCCTTAGTGAGAGGTGTAATGAAGCAAGATGGCATTCAACATTTTGATGTCTCAGTATAGCAAATAAATGCAAATCTCAATATATAGGCAAATACAACACAGACTTAAAATGCCATCTTACTTGTAAGCTCCTCCAGAGAGGAGTATGAATTATAGCTAAGTTGTGAGCACAGAATGTATCTCTTTACTAAACAAGAAAAGTTCTATAGCATAGTATAAAAAAAATCTCAGACTTGGGAATTAAGTTGCAACTTTTAAAGTTAACACCAAAATTTAGGGAAAGTCACTAAATCATTTTCCCTTTAGAATTTCCCATCTGTAACACAGGAATACTTACTCCACTAAAAGAATCTCAAAGTGTTATTTGTTATTGCTGCTGTAGAACAAAAAAAATATACTACCTGTATGCAAAATCCTACTATCATATACTTATCTTGTTATATGTATATAAGGAGGGTCTTTTTAGGTTTTTATTATGGGCAGCTTATCAGATCTGTTTCTAGCTTTCCCAGTGTTCTTCAGCCAGCTGAGTTTGCTCTGTGTGCATTTATTGAGTTAGTTTGAATTGAACTATTATTGAGAGGAGTACAAATCTGTTAACAAAAGTAAACCCCTTAAAAGTACGCTGGTAGATAACCTCTTTCTAATAAATGTTCAGAAAAAAACCCTTAATAGTTCTCTTCAGTTTGGTTATACATCAACTATGATTTTCACTCTGGAAATTTTTCTTCTTCACCTTAACGTGTGAGAATACAAAACCACTAGTAAATATAGAAATGACCAAACACACTTTTTCACTGTTAATCAAAAGCAGCTTTATTCTGTTGTTCTGAGTTCTGCCCATCTGAAATACATGTAATTGTATGAATTTACACTTTTAGACATGTTTTACACATCATAAAGAAGTACAAAGGTGCATACTTATCTACATCTGGCCCACCAGTGCTAACTCTTAAGATTGATTCGAGACTCTTCTGCAATGGTAAGACTTACTACACCTGATGTCCGAGCAAGTTGTAACCTTAGTGAGTTAGAGATCACAGCACAGCCAATTGTCATGGGAAATATCAAACACAGTTAATAAACTAAACAGAAGAATATTACTTACATGAAAACAGCAAAATCTATTTTGTAAAGGAATTGGACAAGTCAAGGACAAGTCTCTGTCTCTTGCACTGCAGACATTTTGACTTACTGGATTCAGTGTCTAAATTATATTTCAGATTTAGTTCTGAGGGTCATCATAATCAATTGACAATTTAATTCCTATTACATTAACACTGTGGTATTTGCTGCTATGTCAGGGGCTGTTCATCATATGAATAATTATTTAGGTCGCTGGCTAACTGTGGTTTTGAATGCAGATCCATAATCTAGTGCTAATGTTTTGCCTGAAAAAGACTATATTACAAAATTTTTTAAGTGCAAGCCCACCTGCTAGTGATTTTTCTACCTGGAGCATAACGGTCTACCAGTATATCTATGTGGCTAATGTAATTTCATAATTATGTACTACTGTGTGTTTAGAAATCGCACATGAGCATGTGCACAGGGAGAAAGAGCCAACAGGTTAAGGTTTGGCAGTTTTGTTTAGTTGGTTATATGCTGTATGTATATATGCATAGATGATTCTATACAGTTTAGAACAATGAATGTGTATAGGACTGTATGTGCATTTCTCTAAGACACAGTCAGAAAAGAAAGATAGAATACCTAATACAGAAGTGGACAGATACTGAATGCAGAAGGTCTCTAAACAAAAAAAACCTTCACAGTTTTACAGAAAAGGGAAGTGTAATATAGAGCAGGTACATGATGGTAGTTATTGTGATTTTACTTAATTTGAGTAATTTATGTCTCAAGGATTTATTCATTTTCTTTTTAAACTTTAAAGAAAACTGAAAAGGAAGATGTTTTGTATTTGGATTTGAATGCCACATCTCACTCTTCCAAATGGGATAGGGCAGGATAAGTTCATTTTACTGCTGCAGCTGATTATCAGTGGAGACTCACATTTTAGCAAACAGTGATCAAAAACAGAGGTAAAAAAGGAGCAATGAGTCTTTTTTCTCTGTTTCATGATAAGAAAAAAAGATTTTAGGTCTTGTTTTGGTTTTGGCTTGTTTTTAAAGACATTCTAAGTCTTGTAGATCTTTGAAACTTACCGTTTTCAATTGAAAGATCAAAGAAACTATTACACAGAATCACAAGTTGAGAAGTTAAGCAAGTGAAGAAAGGAAATATCTTCTGATCTTAAAAATACTGCCTATGCATGCCCACCTTTGAATATGTAAGGTTTAGCAGTCTTATCTTTATAGAGCCTCCAGTAAGCAGCTTTTGTTCTGAAAAATTCCATATAGAGCTGTGATTACTCAGCATTCCTGAAATACACCTTACCTTATTTTACATGCATAATTTCTTAACCTGATTTTCCTCTTTTGCCCTTTTCTTTTTTTTTTCCATAGGTGATGATTTCTATTTCTTGAGGTAGCTTAGAATTCTGTTATAATGAGAAAAGGGTTTTGTTGTTGCTGTTTTTACTCTAGTAGTAATGAAAAAGCAGTTGAACAAATACAGTGAAACAACCCAGGAAACTCATTCCTTGGCCAGAGAGCCTATAAAGCCTCCCTTATGACCTGGCTCAGAATTGTTTATGCCTGCATTTAGAATATTCAAAAAAGAGCACCAAGATATAAGTACTAACAATTTAAAACGTTGTAGGAATTTGGGATTTTAGGTATTTATGTACAATTTTTGAATTTGTTGGTTATAATAAATTGACCGAGTACTGAATCCTTCAGTGCCTCTAGATTCACTCATCTGCTGTCTGTATTACTGTAAAATATAGAGGTGGATCAATGAAAAGTGACTACTCCCAGTGTTTCTCAGCTGCAGAATAGCACTGTGTCTATGGCTGTGAAGTCCAGCTTGACCCAACTTTTTTACCAGGTGGGGCAGAGGTACTTGAGAGTAAAAGTGTAGTAGAGATTCTCCAGACAAGGTAATAGAAGTTATTGAAAATTTGTTAAAGTTATTAAAATTTTGGTACATATATTTAGAAACACACATAGAGAAATAGACACAAAAGAACCCCACCTAAAAAAGGAGCAGGACATAAGGATACCCAACAAAAAGGCCAAGAAATATTAAAGAAATAGTAGTTTTTCCAAAAGAAGGCCTATTGGATGAGTTCTGCTCAGCAGAATGTGAAAAATGGTAGTGACACGGATATGAATCTCATGAGCATCATGGCTCGTGAGAAAACGAAAGCTAGTAATACGAGTATTTGTTGCTTTTCTTAGATCTGAATATCTCTCTTGCTTTCTAAAGTAAGGAGTGGTTGTTCTTCTAAAATATTTTTAAAGTCTTTAAAGTCTTTTAAAGTCATGTTAGCTGTTTGTTCTATTGATTGGATGACACTGAATGGGTGAAGTGTAAATCAGAGAGAGGAGCTCCAGGAAAACATTGAGCTGCTGAGATACTTTACAAGGTATGCAATGGTGCTGTTGGGTTCAAGGCAGCTGGCATGTGAATACTCAAATCTAGAAAGTCTTCACAATGATGTACTGAGGGTACAAAATGTTCTGGTGAATTAAGAGCCTATTCAGATTTAGAAAAGTGCAAAAGAAAAAAAAATATATATAGTTTGTGGCTCCAAGCACAGAAATCTAAAACATAGCAAACTCATGCTGTAATGGATTCTAGACAACTTCTTGGAAATAATAGATCAGCTGTCTTTGCTTAAATTATGCATCTTTTAAATGGTAAAGGAATATCCCTGAAATTTTTCCGTATCTGCTAAGGTCATGTTAGTTTACATGTTGTCATTTTGTGTAAAATACTTAGTGGATCAGTTTATGAAACTAATTTTCATATCACCATAAGCATCGTTTTATTTCCTGAGAACAGATGGATGGTGACTTTTGTATGTATTTATAGGAAGACTGCAGTGCAAACTACAATGTAGAACCACATCCCCCACACTGTCTCTTTGGAAATATCTCTCAAGCAACCAATTTTGTTTTTTATCAGGGATCTTTACTGAACCACAGCTCTGCTCAAGACAGGTTTCCCCTGTGAGATTCCCACATCCAGAACAGTGAAAATTTATACAGTTGCAGGTGTTAGCTGCCATTACATTAACTGGCCTGTCTCAATTTTATTATATGCCCTGCCCCTTTTCAGACTTCAGCCTCCTTTTTCCCCTCTTACTCTTATTTCTCCTCTCTACTAATTCTCAGTTCTGTTAACAGGATTCATTTCTTCCCTTCAGGTCTTTTTACTGGTTAAGAGCAAGATTATGAGGACAGAAAATTCACCCCAGCATCTTAAAATGAAAGAAAAATTCCATTCTCCAATCAAGCTGAAAACATGAAGTTCCAGTTGAACTAACAGAATTATGGCATGGCTTGCCTATCAAGCAAGATTTGTAATATTAAAGAGCTTGGTTTTTCATTTTAATTTTTTAGAATATAGTGTTCCTGATTATTATCATTAGGAAACGCATTTCTCAGCACTTTTGTGGTCCCTAATATTTGGCTGGGAATTCTTTACCTGTATCTGCCCTTTCAGTCTTGGAATAATCAAAAGTAAAAAAAGCCTAAATTTCTATACTCAGGTTTCAGAAGTGAAAACTTATTCACAGACATCCAGAAGTTGTTGTTTCAGCAACTGAGGTCTTATACAGCAGTTTCTGATTATGACAGAGAGCAGGGTGGATTATATAACTGCTATACACTTATACAGTGTAGAGCACAGCTGGTATGGTTATGTAAAAGATTTTTGCTGAAGTATGGATAGGATTGTGTGACTGATGGTGTTAGCTGAAAGAAGGGTTAACCATCACACTCTTGTGCAGTGATCTAGACATGAAAAACTCTTAGTTCAGTTTCTGAAGAAATTACAACTACGTGCAGCTGGTACTGCATATTCTTAAGACCAGATATGAAACAGAAAACTGAACCATATATGTTATCGATGTCTGGGAAAGGTGGCTTGTTACTCTCTCCAATGCAGTAAACAGATACTTCATTTTTTTTTTAATCTCTCCTTGGATACATCAGTCTCCTTTCAATCAAGTGCTGCTTTAGCTCAGCTGTTATGCCTGTGTAGCTTTTACTAAGCCATATTTGTTTCTTCCCAGCTCCTTTTACTTGTTTGACACATAAAAGCAGAGAAGAGGTGTAGATTCAATTCCCAAGACTAGGCCAATACACAGTAGGAACTTAAAATAGCATCCAATTAATTAAACAACAATAACAAAAATGCCCAAAAACAGTAAAGCAGAATTTACCAGAATGAGAAATTCCTATATTATAGTGAGATGCTGTCTCAACCAATCCTGTGCCATTTGCCTAAATACCAGAAAAATAGGCTTAAAATCCTCATGAGAACTGCAGATCCTGCTAGTTCACTGTGCACAGAAAGGCAGTCAGAAAGTCTACTTAATAATATTCTTTTAATGGTCTGGATGAAAAAACCAAAACCAAAAACAAAAACAAAAACAAACAAACAAACCCCCCTCCCCCCCCCAAACCAACCAAAAATCCACCCTGCTCTCTGTCATAATCAGAAACTGCTGTTAAATTAAAACCGAACTGGAGCAACTAATGTGCCAGCAGTATCTTTCAGACAGGAGTAGGGACATCCCTGTCTCCTGCTGTTTTCTTGGGAGGGGAAACCTGTGAATCTCTAGGTGTACAACTTGGACAAGTGAACAGCAAAAGAAGATCCAATCCAAAATTCAATAAAGATAAGGGAGTCCTTCTGTTACCTTCATGGGCTGTACATAATGGCATATGTGACTTGCACTTACCATGATATGTGAATAGACTACAACTATTCCTAAGTGTAGCAGCAACAATGCTGTTTTGAGTATCCAAGAAATTAAATGAATAGGGATTGTGTTTGAATATGTTGCTACATTATTAATTAAATTTTAAAGTATTTTAGTTATATAGAGAAGATTCTTTATGCCCATATTAGTAGACATCTGTGAGTTATTTCCTCTGTTATCATAATAATTAATAATTGATGAAAGAAAGGAAAAGCTGTACATTACTTTTATTTTTTCTTTTTATGCTTCAGTGTATTATGCTATTTGGATAATTTATATAACAAAGTGCTCAAAAAATGTATAATTATAAATGCTGTCATCTACATGACCAAAACAGAAATATGGATGTATAAAAGGAAACATTAAAACCAGAGAAAAAAAAGAGCTGAAAAATTCCTTCCTGACTTCACCCTTGGTATTATAATAGTTATGAAAACACTGAGACAGAAATTATGAAGTCATTTGAATACAAAAGAAGGAGTGATCTGATCAGTGTTACTTTTCTGAGAAGAAAATGATCCTCACAAGAGGTTTGTGAATTTTCAGAACTCAGACATGATTTTCCATGTGTTTTCTAGCATGTAGATATTTATACTTTAAGACAGAATGATTAAAATCCATTATAATTTTGAGTTTTTAGCACTTCATAGTCATTGTGATCAGGTCTAAGTACTTACATAAAATACAAGTCTGAGGAAACATCCAGGATTGAATTGGAACATCCTTCTGATCTGGAAAGCATCTGTCATTTGAACATTAATCATACTCCAATTATGTTGCAACTCATGGTTTACTCTAGGCAAAACAAAAGAAACAATACTGAACAAGTTCCTAAAAAAACGAAACAAAGCAGGAGCTGAAACAAAAAGTAAATAAAGCTTTTATTATTTTTAATAGTTTTCTACAATCTTTGATTCTTGAATGTGTTTGTTATTTCACACATTTATTCCCACCCATCAATTTCAAGGAAGTGATAATACAGATACCAGTTCTAATAATAATGATACTACCACTGATAGTAATAACTATAGCATTAATACTATTGCTATGTTATACACACATACTCTTTAAAATTTGTAAGTCAAAACTGCATTTGGCCAATTATGTTTGGCCTTAAATAGTAACATTTCAGCATTTGTGGTGTATTGCAGGGTATCGCCTCTCAACCAAACTGAATGCTTTGTTAGCTTACAGATGGCTCATTTAGCTCTGTCCTGTTATATTATCTTAATTCTAAATTACCTATTTATGCTAAAAGCTATTGATAAATACAGCTACTTTTAGGGACAGCATAATAAAGAAATTGTACAAGAATATAATTGCAGGAACCTTAATGTTATTATTAGACTCTTGTGTTCTTTGTAGAAGGCTTATTATTTTCACTGCTTATCCTTTCTGGAAATCAGAGTATTTACACAATCCACTAATAACACAAAAACAGTTAACTGAAAGCCCATTGTTATCTTTAAACATATGGGCTAACAATGTCAGTTTTACCAGTGACAGTTTTATAGACATTTATGAAACAGCAATCAAAGTTTTAATTAACTTTTACTTCAAAGAATCATAGAATGACTAAGGTTGAAAGGGACCATCAGAGAGGTCATCTGGCCCAATCTCCCTGCTCATGCAGGGTCATCCTAGAGCACATTGCACAGGATTAGGTCCCGGTGGTTCTTGAATGTCTCCAGTGAGGGAGACTCCACAACCCCTCTGGGCAACCAAGAAGAGCCTGGCTCCATCCTCTTGACACCCTCCCTTCAATTACTTATAGACATTGATGAGGTCCCCTCTCAGTTGTCTCTTCTCAGGGTTGAACAGGTCCAGCTCCCTCCGCCTTTCCTTGTAAGAGAGATATTCCAGTGCCCTAATCACGTTTATCACCCTCCGCCGAACCTGCTGCAGGAGCTCCATGTCTGTCTTGTAGTGAGGAGACCAGAACTGGACACAGAACTACAGATGTGACCTCACCAGGACTGAACAGAGGGGCAGGATCATCTCCAGTGACCTGCTGGCAGTGCTTTTCCTAAGGCACCCCAGGATACCACTGGCCTTCTTGGCCACTGCTGGCTCATGGAGAGCTTGTTGTCCACCAGGACCCCCAGGTCCTTCTCTGTAGAGCTGCTCCCCAGCAGGTCAGTCCCCAGCCTGTACTGGTGATTCAGGTCATTCTATCCCAGGTGCAGGACCCTGCATTTGCCTTTGTTGAATTTCAGATTGTTCCTCTCTGCCCGTCTCTCCAACCTGTCGAGGTCCTTCTGAAGGGCAGCACAGCCCTCTGGCGTATCGGCCACTCCCCCCAGCTTTGTGTCATCACTGAACTTGCTGAGGAGGCATCTGCCCCTTCATCCAAGTCACTGATGGAGAAGGTAAACAATACTGGGACCAGTACTGACCCTTGGGGAACACCACTAGTGACAGGCCTCCAGCTAGACCCTGTGCCACTAATTATGATCCTCTGGGATCTGCTGCTCAGCCAGGCTACACTTCCTGAGTTTGCCTATGAGGATGTTGTGAGAAACAGTGTCAAAAGCCTTGCTGAAGTCAAGGTAGACAGTATCCACTTTACCCTCATCCATCCAGGTAATTGTAATTGTAGACCTATTGCCAGGTAACTGTAGAAAGCAAGCAGATTGATCACGCATGATTTATTTTATCTTTGGTGAATCCACGCTGACTACTCTTGATCTCCTTCTTGCCATCCATGTGGATAGGGATGGCCTGCAGAATGAGGTGCTCCATCACCATTCCAGGGATTGAAGTGAGGCTGATTTGCTGGTAATTCCCTGGGTCCTTCTTCTTGCCTTTTTTGAAGACCAGGGCGACATTTGCTTTCTTCCAGTCCTCAGGAACCTCTCCTGATCACCATGACCTTTCAATTCAAAGATGACCATGAGCAGCCCAGCTGTGGTGTCCATTAGCTCTCTCAGCACTCACGGATACATCCCATCAGGGCCCATGTGGATGTCAGGTTTGCCTAGGCATTCTCTAACCCAATCCTCCTTGACCAATGGAAAAACTTCCTTCCAGCATTCCTTTACCCTGGTCTCCTTGGTCAGAGATTCCTGGACGCTGGTCTTGTCAGTGAAGACTGAGGAAAGAAGGCATTCAGTAACTCTGCCTTCTCTGCATCCTCTGTTACCAGAGTCCCTGCTCCATTTAGTAACAGGCCCACATTATCCTTATTTTTCCTTTTGTTATTGATTTATTAGTTGTTTGCTAGTATGTTGTTCTCAGGGTTTCTATTTGGAATGCTCAGCACCCCTTTGCATCTCTTGCTTTTTGTAGTATTTGAAAATGTATAACATTAAATAAACTGAGATCTTACATCTGCTAAATTATTACGTCTCTTTAGTTTTTTGGATCACTGTTTTTCAATTGTCTATACTTCCTTCAGAGAAAAAATATGGTGGTGTTTCTGTGAAAAGTTAAGGTATCCTGATGATGTACTGATAATGATACTGAGGAAGATTTTTTTTTTTAATTTTTACTTTAATAGGAAGAATAATCTTGTTACATGTGAGACTGCAGAAGACCTATTGGTTTATATTATGCTAGTGCTGTCTAGAGACCCTGGGATACCAGTGTGAAGGAGGCTCTGCGGCCTTGATTCCTAATACTTCACATCTACTGCAGATTTAATGTTGAGGTCATACAAGCATGTTCTGATCAACTTTACAGTGCATGTAATGTTTGCCCTACTTGGAGTATAATGTATTGTGGAAGGGTTTATATTTTACAACCTGGATTTGCTGTGCAGGATAGGTGCTATATAAGGTCCCTTAGTAAGGTCTGGCAGTACATTTTTAAAAAATTGGTGTTAGGCACTAGATCAGTAATTGTTGGGTCAGAACCACCTTGTGGAGGGGCGGGGTGGTGTGTGTGAAGGAGGAAGGGATGGGTCAAAACTCATGGAGGTGGGTGGCATTGTATCCCTCATGGCAGGCCCCCGGAACCCACACGGGGAAGCCCCAGAGTAGCTGTCAGTCACAAACAGCCCAGGAAAACTACAACACAGCACACCTCCTTGCAGATTGGCAGGGACAGTGAGGACAGTGCTCCTCACCCTGGCCTGGAACCCCAGAGTGACTGGTGGATGAGAGGCCCTGCCTGGGACCAGAGCAGATAAAACCAAAGGCACATATTTGCCTCATGTTGTGGCCCTGCCACTGGATGTGTGAGAGCTGGTCTTCCACAGGGTTCCAGTGGTAGCTATACAACCTGTCTCTCCCTCTTTCTCATTCTCCTTGCTCCCTCTTGGTTTTCTTTCTTTTCTCCTTTTTTGATGCTTTGGGTGGCTTGGAGCTAGAGAGGTTGGATTTTGACTTAAGTGTTGTGGATTCCTTGGATTTTGACTTAAGTGTTGCGGATTAGTATGTGCTGGGTCAGTATTGCAGTAGAATGTTTTGTCTAGCTTGTGTAGTGCCCTTTTGAACTTTTGCCAAATTCCCTTATTTTCTCCCCTAAATTATCAATAAAAGTACCTCTTGGGGACAAGTCTGTGGCTTATTCTCATGACACTAATTTGAGGTATTAAGGAACCCTATATCTATATTTTAAAGTAAAACTCTTGGCTGAGCCCATGAGCTTGCAGCTGCGGGGCTGGAGTGTTAGAACTGGACAGTGGCGAGATCACCTAAGCCCTAAACATAACGGAAGAACTTTGTAGTATCAAAAAGAATCAGAGCATATTATGAGATTTAAAGGAATAAAAGGTATAAAAATAGATTTATGTAATAGAAAGAGTTGGTACTGCCACACTAAACAGTACAATATATGATTCAGATCCATGTTCTTTCACAGGTTTTTTTTGTTGAAAACAGGTACAATTTTTCTTGCCAATTAATGCAAGTGTCAAGGACATAGCCTAATATTTTGTTCCAACAGTGCTAATCCATACAGGAGAGCCACTTTGGAATATACTCTGAATATCTAAGATTACTCAAGATGACATAAAATAAATTCCTCTCCAAATTCATTCCCTCCCCAATGCCCCCAAGCCCCTAAAAGCCCCAAACTAATGACCAAATAAACAAAAGAAAAATTTGTATTTAACCTCTTTTGATCTCTCTCTGGCTCCCTTTTCATGGGATTGACTATCTCACAGTGGCAGTTTCTTTCTGTAAATCTTTCACTGTAAGTGAAAAGAGCCCAAAAGTTTCAGTTTTGTAATTACTGAGCCAACATTACAGAATATGCTAAGACAAGCCCTGTTAACTATACTTATATTATATCCAGGCTTTTTGTTGGTACTTTGCCTAAGTCTTCAGCATAGGCTACTAGCTAGTATGAACTGGCTTTAAAATCCAATTGAGTCATACTCTTCTGCCATCTAGATTTGAAGGAAAATTTAATTCTTAAAACTGTACTAGCACCACAGTCATCTATTAGCCAGGTCATTATAGTTGCAATAGGATGGATAAAAAGCTGGCCAACATGGTAGTAGTGAAGTGCTTGTTGGCCATTTTGTTTGAAGCAGATGGTACTTCTGTTTCCCTTCTTCCTAAAAGACTTCATCCACTTTCCTGTCGTGTGGAGCAGAAGGTGCTTAGCTCTGTGTGTGCTGCCCAGGTCTCTGTGAAACCCACAGAAAGACTTCTGAGAGGGAAAGTGGCACCATATCTCCACTGACTGCTGAAGAAGAGGGGGTACAGGGCAAGAAGTAATAGGCAAGGAAACAGATTGCCAGGAAACAGATGCCACTACTGAGTATGGGTGGGTGAGTGCTCCTTCACGGTGTCATGGCTTAACCCCAGCCAACAACCAAGCCCCACAGAGCTGCGCGCTTAGTCCATCACCAGTGGGATTGGGGAAAGAATCAGAAGGGTAAAAGCCAGAATACTCGCAGGTTGAGATAAAGAGACTGTAATAGGTAAAGCAAAAGCAGCACACACAAGCAAAGCAAAACAAGGAATTCATTCCCTGCTTCCCATGGGCAGGCAGATGTTCAGTCATCTCCAGGAAAGCAGGGCCCCATCACATGTAAAAGTGACTTGGGAAAACAAACACCATCACTCCAAACGTCATCTGTCCCTCTTTCTTCCCCCCACTTTATGTACTGAGCATGATGTCACATGGTCTGGAATATCTTTTTGGTCAGTTTGGATCACCTGTCCCAGCCGTGTCTCCTCCCAACCTCCCACGGACCCCCAGCCACCTTGCCAGCCTGGCAGTACCAAAACCCCTTGCCTCTGTGTAAGCCCTGCTCATCAATAACAAAAACATCTCTATATTATCAAACCTGTGTTCAGCACAAATCCAAAACACAGCCCCATACAAGACACTGTGAAGAAAATTGACTCTACCACAGCCAAAGCCAGCACATATGGAAAGGCCCTATACTAGTATAGTAGTACATAGTACCATTTAGTGAAATTAAATGTATGACAAACACTGTGTATGAAAGGCTTTGCACAGATATCATGTGCTCTCTGAAGCCTCAGATAAATTAAATGTACAGTCTACACAAGGATTGCCTCAGATTATGAGTAAAATGACTGTGATGCAAGTAACTAGTCTTAAGAAGAAAGTACATCCCATAATACTTGCCACTACTACTCATTACCAGCCAACTTCTATTTTAACTCCATTCAAGAGAACAGAAGGGAACAAAAATTCTGAGAGGACAGTTGCAGAGAGATGTGATGGCTCATCCAACTGAGCAGGAGAAACCCATTAATGTACACTGGATGGAAAGGTATTTTAATTTTTCCAAAGTAAAGAACAGGCAGGAAGATGACTGGCAAGGCCACATAGTGACTGCCAAACAAAGGTGACTGTGGTCAGACACTAACAGACTTTTTGGAAGACTGTCTGAAGAACAGAGAAGATGGAAATTACAGTAGTCTACAGTGTAGGTTAGAAGAACTGGAGGAGGCTAGAACACAGGAAGCTGACAGCTTACCTAAGAATTTGTCAATAGTACTGAAAAACAGAACATGGAGGGGCAACTCCTGAATAAGAGGGATGGCCCATTTAGGGATGGTCCATTTAGCAACATAACCACAGGGATAAATCAGAAGAAGGATCTGACTGAAGGAGAATAAAATCATCAGTCACCTGCACTGATGATCAAGATGGAGAAATGAGAAAAAGGTGGTACCAAGGAAGAACCAGTTTTAGAAACAGTATGTTTCTAATGTGTAGAACAGCATGCATTTTTCAGAAAAGGAAAGCAAAAATCAGAGACAGGAATGATCTAAGAGTATGCTTGAATATGCCAGAATGAAGGAAATAAAGAATGGTGTGACCTTTCTCTTGTGGTCCCATGTTCCCGAGCCATCACACACACAGACACATAAACTCACTTACTTCTGAAGATTTTAGAAGTAAATAGATGCTATTGAGTTTCATTTGGTCAGAATAAAAGGCACTGATCAGCAAAAGGGCAGGTGACAACTGACAACGATTTAAATAAAATTTTACTGTTTCAAGGAACAGAAACATGTAGTTGAAGTTTTGTTACCCATACAAAGAAAAAGAGTGTGAAAGAAAGTAGCAGGCTTCCTGTTCGGTAGAACTGCAATTCATTCTTAATATTGTCTAGACATGGGCCCAAGATTAGAAAAAAGTAGTCTCTGCTCTCATTATGGATAATGCAGGTGCTTGGAGGCAAAGGCAATATACCTACCGGGCCTAGAGACAGTGGCAGACAACTACTGCTCCAGTCCTAGATACAATAAGTTTATATAAGGGCAAAAAAACCTGAGCAAATTAATAACATGTATGCAAACCAATCTGCTGTAATTTTGGTTCTGTAAGCCATAATTCCTGCGACAAGTCCTTATCAACATAACCACTTAAATAAATATAATTATTTTAAAATCATCACATTAAGGAAGGGTATATTTTACCTTTTGTTATATATTTCTAACTTTTTTCTACTACCTGGAATTCTGATAAACATTCTGATTAATAATTTCCATTTCTTAAGTGAGTCAGAGGCTGCACAGTTACCTGCACCTTTGTGTGAAGTTAACAATGAAATATATTGGTTTTGATTACTTTGGCTACTAGAAAACAACAGACCCAAGTAACAGCACTTCTGTAAGCAGCACTCTGCTCTATATAATCCTAGATAATTATATAATCTGTACAAAGAACATTTTCACCCAAATAAGCTTTAAAACAGTATTCATACAGAGGTATTATTCAACAGGAAAAGAAATCCATTAACATGATGCAAAGAAAAAGCAAATCATGTTCTCTCAATAACTGGGCCAGATAAGATGCCAGTTATTGATTTAATCTGGGATACCAGAATACTAAATCTTCTGCTGTATCTAGGCACAGTTTATCTTTTGGAACTCTCATAGTGATGTATTTTTTATGTTTAAAAAATAAGAATCCTATTTAAGAGCAAAAACTATCTTCACAGACCCAGATTTTCTTTAGCTGCTGGGAGAAATTACTGTCCTGAAATTTTCTTGCATAAATATTGTCTTTAATTTTTTTCATTGATGCCCTCCAGGCATTGAAGCATTTTTATTTTGTACCTCTCCAATTTGATGACTTGCCCAAACGCAGGCCTTCTAATTTATCCTACTATTTCAGAGTTATTTCCTACATGTACTTACTATCTTGTAAAATATTTCCAAACAGAAAGGTCAAGCTTCTCACTACACAATGGTGGGACAGGGAAAAAGGACAATGACTGAAAATGTTTTCTACCCATAGTCAGTCAGGGGAACACAAGTGTGACCCTGGGCCCACAAACATTTCATCTACAATATAAATCAATATAATAGCTATTTTCCCTATGCTGCATGTTGTAAGAATAATAGAAGAGTTTTTTGTGAAGCATGAGGTCAGAACCATCCTCTAATAAATATTGTGCAATTGGGTAAATAATTACAGCGGGCTGAATGACCCTCATGTATTAGGTTACATTTCCTCTGTCTACTCTGATACCAAGAGGTTTCAGAATGAAGTGGGTCTCCATGAGTTGGCAGACTTCTGTATTATTAGCACCAACAAAAATGCTTAAAGTGGTATCTGAGCAAGCTGAGGCATTAGCACCAAGCTTCCCAAATTTTTCTTTAAAAAAATCAAGGTATTTGGCAGGAATGTTGCAATGTATGCAAAATACCAAATAATCCCATTAGCACAATATATGACAGATTCTTCGGATATGCCAGATGAATATTCCCCATTCATAGTAGACAAAAACAGAATTATGCACATAGATAATAAGAATTTATGCAGTCCAAGTTATATTCTTGATTGTTCCTGAAGGGTATACGACTATTATCATCTAGTAAAGCTACAACATTTTAAGAAGCTACTGTCTTCTGCAGCTTGCTCTGCTCCTCATGTAAAAGCTTCTCAGTAAGACTCAGCCATCCACAGGGGGCCAGAGATGACTAAGACTATATTTGAAGCTGCTGCTGGATTATTCAGAGGTCGTTTGTCAAAGTACTAACATCTAAATTAACTTGGCTGGATTCTCAGAAATGACACCTTGGAAAAGATAAAAGACTTAACGTCACAAAGGATTTTCTAGTTCATGAAATACCGCCAGAAAGCACATGCAGAAGATCAGAGCAACTCAGGAATCGGATAATTTTGAGCATACTTCTAAAACCAATTATGTGGTCAGGAGTCATGTGGTCAGGATACAGGACTGGTCAGGGGAGACAGACGTCAACCTGGCACTCACTGGGAATACAAAGACTTAGCTGAGAATAACGAAAAAGCAGAGTTAGTTTGCAAGATGAGGCTACTTGTATCCCTGTATTTGTAGCTATATCTCATCCCCTGAATAAAGTGGAGGGAAATCAACGCATGATCTAATGCAATTGCTGTCTTGGCTACATATTTCCTTTATATAGTTCACAGCCTCAATATGTCATATTGTAGTAAGAGTTCAGACAACTAAAGCAGTGAAAAATATTAATATCATCTTTTTAGTATCTGTATCAAGTTTTCATTGGCACATTTCTACCATTTGGGTAGTAAAATCAAATTAGCTGTTTGGTTTTTTTTCCTGTGGGTTACAAGAGATGTCTAGTGTTACCTATACTAACTGTCCAAAAACCGCAGGTCGGAATGAAAATAAAACAGTGATTTCTAATAGCTGTTTATATTTCAGTTTCAGTTTTTGAATTCTTAGATCAAATTTGGGGCATATTTTTACAGTGTGGGATAGAAGTGCTAAAAGCGTAAGAAGAAGCAACCTAGAAATTCTTATGTAATCAAAAGACTCCAGAAGGAGTTTAAAGAAAATAACAACGAGCTTGCAATAAAATTGTGAGAGCTGGCAATAATTAAATTTCATTTTCTGGAGAAAAAAATAAAAGGAATGTAATAATTCTTGGCTAACCACTCTAATAGAATGTTATTTATTTACTTTTATACTAGAATGGAAAATAAACTGTAGAAAGAATTCTATTCCTGTGTTTTTGTAAATTTGAAACTGAACATGATCTGACAACTGCCTGTCCACTCCATAAATGAGTAAGCATGAAAAGCTAACCTCTGAACCCTTACTGTCTGACTTCAGAAAATAATTAAATTCTTTTACATGCTTAAATCAATTCTTGTCTTGTGCATATTACTAGGATACAACTGCTGACAAAAATTAACCAAAACAAACACATATATCAAAATTCAGTATTAAACTCTCCTTAATTTCTGCAAGAATTACTTTTTATCTCTCAGATAATTTTAATTGCAGTCTGCATTACATTTATAATACTTTTTTAAATGAAAATATAGATATTTATATAGTATTTATTCATTAAATATTTTCTATCTCTAAAGGAAGCAACTCTGTTGAGTAAAAAGTGTCTAAAAACTTGAATCAACAGACATGAAGTCTCACTTTGTTACTCTAAACTCAACCACAGTAGGAAAGGGAAGTTCAAATGTACAACTTTGCATCGCTGCCAAAATATACGATCTCTATCTCAGTAAACTGAGTCAGTTGAGTCCCACTGTGATGATGGAGTTCAGGCTGCAAGAAAAGTTCATGTTGGGCTGAGTCTGCAGTACCACCCTAGAATGCAATGTGCAGTATCTGTTTTTTATTCTCTTTGGGCTGGGAATTTATAGCAAACAGTTCTTTTGGGAACAGTGTTAGCAACTGAAATACTGCAGCACAAAGTGGCCTCCCAGTAACTTTTAGGTACTGCCACAATGCACACAGATAATAAAAATAGAACCCTGCTTGTTCATCTGAAGTAGTTTCTGAATTTAAGTGATTGTAAGTAACTGTAACTTAAACCTGATGGTCAACTGAGACAAACAGAAGGACATTTAGCTTGGAATTTCAAGCAAAAAAATTCAGCAAGATAATTGAGGCAAAAGGAAAATTATATAACAAGATGTCAAAACCCTTTATCTTGGAGTGGGAGCAAGTATTTTTTCTTCTTTAAAAGCTAGTGTCTGTAAAATAATATATAACAGTAATTAAAGTATATTGACAAAACTAGAAAGTGTTTTAATTGCTGCAAATATTTTTTGACTAAATTACCAGTGCTTATATTTCTTTTCAACTTGTTCGTTTTCCTGAAGTCTTTTTTTTGTCTTTTTAAGACAGTATGAACTGTTAAACAAAGACCTGAAAATCATACGGCTTGGCTCTGTTCTGAGCAAAAACAGCTTTATCAACACTACTGCTGTGCACTCTGCTGTGACTTAACCTGACTACACCTTAACCTCTCCATCACGTAAAAGGAGGTAAACTATACTTATATGAATTTTGCAGCTTGCCTGAGATATTCACATTAATACTTCTGTTAAAAATTCTCTTATTATTTCTGATTGATAAAAGCTTGTAGTGTAGCAATTTTTTAAAATTAAACCTGAATTTCTTATTTAATTAATTCCAGTACTTATACTTTTAATCTGTCCGCAGTCACAAAATCAGTGTGTTTCAGTGCATTGCCCAGCAGGGTACAATTCAACGGGCTGGTAAGAGGGAGGATGTGTAGGAGTATGTTCTCAGCTGCCATCCCTAGGGTTAGGGAGAGTCTCATCTGCATCCTCTGCATACTCAACAAGTTTGGTGGTCATGGATGGTATTACCCCTTCCAACAACCACTCCTTGGGTTAAGAAGGGTCTCATGTCTTACTTACTGAGCATGGGTGGTCACGTACTCTTCATACCCTGTTTCAGGGTTATGGAATTCTGCTCTTCATTTTCCATGTAACCCTCCCATAACCAGGTGACTCTCCCAGTTATGACACAGGCTACACAATACATGCAAGGTCAAAGTCAACTCCTTCCTTGTTTAATTTCACTTAGAAACAAATTAACAATTAAACGATCAACTCCCAGTGCTCAGCTAAACACACCTCCTCATCTTATGGCAACATAAACCCAATCTCCGTCTGCCAGGACAGCTGAACTCTGGAATCTGCTTCCCCCTCTTAATGACTTCCAGCTGTCTGTCTCTCCTTCTAGGCCTCCTGTTGCTGGCAGGTGCTATGGGGTGGGGAAAACTTCATCTTCATGTCCAGGACACTGATAACCACCTCCTTCCTCTGTGCTTTTTTTCCTGCTGACGCACCCTAATTTATATTAGTAGCTTGTGTTTTTCATTGCCTTGAAGGTTGCACTACCGAGGTCTGTGACCTCATTTATGAGACAACGAAAAAACAAAGCCTTCCTGATGGCAAAGGTAAGTGGAAGACTGTGACAGGAAGGCCATGTTACAGACTCCTTCGGCATCATGATGTAGCTGCCCTGTTGATTGATGTTTACACACCCAGCCTATACACATGGTAGTGTGTACTAGAAAAGTTTGCAGTAAACCAGAGGAACTTTCCCCAGGAAGCCATGTCCTAGGAATTTTGATAAATTTTAGGAGGTTACTTGGTTTTCTGTCTTGTCTTTTTGGGGGTAGATAAGACCTCTGCTGTATTCTTCTCTGATTATGAGATGAATGGCACTTTCTTGTCACTGAGTGAAAAGTGAATAACACTAATGGTGGAACTCCAGGTCCCTGCATCAATGAATCTAGGGCTGCTATGCTGACCTTTTCCAGGTCTGTTTTTTTAAACTGTGCTAATTCAATTGAATATGTTATAAGGGTAGGAATGAGGTCTGAAGTAGTATCCTTTATAACATGCAGTTGGAAAAAAAAAGTGTAGTTTTGGTCAAATACTTTTTTCACCATTTTTTTCCATTTAAATGGTCTACCTGTTCTCTTGGTTATGACAGGTGATCCGATATCAGATACTACTTCTCCTTACAGACCTTGCCATTTTTATATCCCCAAACTATTGTTCCTATAACTATAATCACATTATTATTTATAGCCGTCACAAAAGTGAAAAGAATGTCCCCAGCAGCCCTGAATGCATACATAAGTAAAAAAACCCAAACCAAATCTACACCACAAAACATCCATAAACTTTTATTGAAAACAAGTATGTTTTGAATTCATTGTCTAAACAAGATCTAACATATTTCTAGAGTTATAATATGTTCTTGAGAAGCACATAAATTACTAAAATATTGAGAACATTGCCAAAACCTGCTAGAAATATTTTCAGCAATTTTGTGTGTAATATGAACATGATTCAATGAAAGATGTGGAATTTCCCAGCTGCAAAAAAAAACCAAACCAAAAATATCAATGCTTCTGCCTCCAAGGCAAATTAGGGAGCACTTCTCTATGAGTAACTTTCACAAACACTGTAAGTGACAAAAGCCCTAGCAACTAGGTTTGAATTGCACAATATATTTCTAGTAGACCTCTTACAAGTGGAAAAGCAACAAAAAAATTGCATGCTTACTCAACAGTTATGTATTTGGAAAATTTCTTGTGCTGACCCAATCAAACTGAATGTAGTTTCATTTGAAAAAAGTGAAATCCAGAGGGAAACATTTAGAATTGGAAGAAATCTGCCTAGCAGATTTGCATTTGATAGCTGTAAATGCAGGTATTCCAAAATACAAAGATCTGGGAGAAAGACAATACACAGAATACTCTGATACAAGGCAAGGTCTCTCAATTCACCAAAACTTGCTAACCACACACTTTAGTTTTCTAAATTATTCTAAGAATTATCATGAATACTGTTTGGGTTAATAATTGGAAAGTTTTTCTAGAGAATCAATTTATGAAATGGCAGGAAAAAAAATGCAAAGGTGATTCATTATATAAAAAAGTCCTCAAAATAAGTATCTTGCAATGGGAAAGTGTTAGTTGTGTGTTAATTGCGGTAACATATTGTGTCTACACAAAAAGCATATGCACAAAGTTCTAAGATTCTAAAGTCATAGGAAATTGTGGTCTTTTGTGTTGTGTCAAGCTGTGAACCTAGCCCCTGTAATAAGTGAATTTTTTCAGCTAAACTTTGAATGACCCTGTACTTGGAAAATGTTTTTAAATACTGTTTAGTCATTGTAGTTGTTTAGCAGTTAATCCAAGCATATTGTTTTTTAAGTAAGGTTAGCTCCTTGTTGCCCAGGTGTAATACGGAACAAACGGTCAAAGGGACAATGATAAAAATATTAGGAAACAGAAAGCAGAGAAGATGGTTATTAAAGGGCAAGGGATGTGGAAAAAGCAAAGGCTACGTAGAATCATAGTAACTGGGTAACTTATGGTAAAGGAGAATTAGAAAACCCTAAAAGCAAACAAAAAGTTTAAAATATAAACATGTTAAAATTATGACATGATAATGGTCATTATAGTCAAATGCACATGTAATCATGGCTAGGCTTTGCGAACGAAGATTTGGGAAGGCTCTATCCACATTTGTTACAGGCACGCTGGTGGCTTATGAGGCCAAAACGTGACAGACATATCTGATTGCAAAAGGCACATGTAATAACACACAAAGATAAGTAACTGAAAGTGCAAGATCACTAATATGAGATGATACAATATACAACTGTAAAAGTTACAATAAAAATTATAAAGGATGTTCTGAGGAGAGACATAGTATTGATCCAGTAATTGTTGAATCTCCTTAGATTTCCATATAACTGGAAGAAAACAGTCAGTGCAGTCTCTCACCTTGAAGTTTACATTTGTAATTGTACATGCAATAATTGCAGTAATAGTAAAAACTCTTACAAAAATATATTAAAGAAATAGATAATTTGGGCTCAAGTAGTGTAGCCACTTTTCTTTTCTGAGAAGGGACTCTAGAGATCAATATGCAGCAAAAATCAAATTTGACAGGCAAAGCTATCCCCAAGGATGCAGAAATCTTTCTCCCACAGCCAAAGGTGGAAGGATTGGGTATTTTAACATATATTCTAGTTCACACAAAGCTTAAACCTCCTTTGCTTCTCTGCAAGCACACACACACAAAGAATTTTGTTTCTTGTTACAGTGGTACTTGTTACAGGGCAACTTTTCCACAAACTGTACAAAAGTTACAAAGGAGGGGAAAAGAAAATATACTTCTTTATAAAAGCAGCTGTTTTTATAAAGGTGTAGCAAGATACTGACATCGGTGAAATGCAATTCAGTTGGTGCTTCTTTCCAGGCTAAAATATATTCTGCCCCCATGTTTCAACTTTTTTCCATTTGTCTGGGAGAAACTCTGCTTTTTATGAGTACTTTGCTTCCCAAGTAGGCTACAGGAAATGCACAAGGATTTGCTTTGGCAAATGCTATTTAACCCCTTATTGGAAAACCAGGTACTCTGCATATCCGGATCTTAAAACCAATACATTTATATAACTGCACCAGCCCAAGTATTTCACTTACTTGTAATGGTTAGATCTTCCAAGCCTTAGCTTTCAGTTGGAGGCCCTGAAATCCAACTCTGGGACTGATAAATCTGAATAACCTTCCTGTCTGAGGAGGTATGCTCACGCATCTTAAAGTGCTATCAAGACCTGCTCTAAAAACAGGTTTCTGACATTGTCTTGCAAACGTTATTACTTAATTCAGAGAAAAAGGAAAAAAAACAAACCATATAAACAAAAAGGAAAAGGCAAGATGCATCTCACTGAGGTATGCTGGAGACTCAGCACCTCACAGCAGAACACCGAGAAAAATCTCATTACCTCAGCAATATCTCTAAGTACCTGAAGGGAGGGTGTCCTCCTGGTGCTGAGCAATAGGACAAGAGGCAGAAACTGGTGCACGAGAAGCTCCATCTGAACATGAGGAAGAACTTCTTTATTGTGAGGGTGACCGTGCACCGGAACAGATTGTCCACAGATGTTGTGGAGTCTCCCTCACTGTAGATATTCAAGAACTATCCGGACACAATCCTGTGCCATGTGCTCTGGGACGACTCTGCTTGAGCAGGGGATGGGACCAGATGACCCACTGCGGTCCCTTCCAACCTGACCCATTCTGCCATTCTATGAGCCTGTGATCTGCACGGTTCATATGGAAATATCTGATATCTAAACAGAGACGCGGCACAGGTGCTCCTACAGCTCAGGAAGGGCAGGAACCCGCTGGATTCCCAGGCATTTCCAACATCCCTCTCTTAGCACCCTGGCTAGACAGCAGCTGCTCCTATAGGGACTGTGAGGAAAAAAGAAGTCTGGACTCGCACATGGGGGGGGGACTGACGGCTCACGCAGCCCACCCTTCCGAGGTGCCGTTCCTCGCCAGCAGAACGTCTCCCGCTCCCAGTCTCCCGCTCCCAGTCTCCCGCCCCGGGACCGCCCGCCCCGACAAGGCGCATGCGCGGCCGCGGCTCGGGCGGGCGAATTCAAACGCGCCCCTCGCCCCTTCTCCTTGCTGGGGCAGCGCTGACGTCATTGCACCGCGTCCTCCCCTGCCCTGCGGTTTCCGGCGCTCGCCTGCGCCTGGAGTGCGGCGGAGCGGGGCAAAGTTTTCATTTCTGTGGTTCACGGCGACGTTTCTCTCCCCCAGGCGCGGGCGGGGGTTGCGTGAGCCCGCTCCGCCCGGCGCGGACCCTCCTGTATCCTCGCCGTCCCTGCTGGAGCAGCGGCGAGGGGCTCTCGGCGATGGCTTCGTGGGGCGTGGAGGCGGCGGCACGGCGGGTGGCGGAGCTGGAGGAGGAGCTGCGGGGTCTGGCGGAGGAGCCGAGCAGCTGCCAGGTACCGGAGCGCGGGGTCGCCCGGAGCCGGGCTGGCGAGTCCCCCGGGTGCTGCGCGTTCGGGTCACGCTCCTGGGGGGCCCGGAAGGCAAGGACGGGGAGCGGGGCCCCGGGCAGTTCCGGGACGGTAATTAAGCCGGTCCGGGCCCTTGCCCTGGCTGAAACCACCTGTCCTGAGAGCTTTTTCGTTCCTCCCCAGAAGCCACGATTTGCTTGAATTGTAATGGCAGTAGTCCCGATGTGCTGCCTTGTGCAACTCCGGGGAAAAATGAACAGGCAGAGGGGTTTTAGAGAATTGTAGGTCTTGAAGGAATCTTTGGAGGTCATTTAATCTCTCGCCCAGCCTTGCAGGGGGATTAAGTATACTTGAGCCGCTTCTGGGGAGGGAGGGCTTAATGACTAATTATGGGTGCACTTTGAAAAGTTCCCCCGTGTGTCGTTCCTTGAGACCTCCATTCATAGGTACGCTGCCCTCATTTTTCTATTTAGTTGTTCATCGCTGACATTTAGGTGTATTTCCTGAAAATATGAGAGTGTTGATAATACAAAATGAGTGAAAATTCTCTACCAAACACGTGGATTACACCAGAAGTATGCAGCAGAGAGGAAGGTGACATTTAATGCTGCAGATGCTTTCTCGCTTGATGGAAGCCAAAATAGTACTTTCATGTGGCATGTGGTCTGGTTAAGGCCATGAAGGCCTGGGCTGATGTGGTCATCAGAAGAAAGCATCCACCGTGGAGTTAGTCGAGGTTCCCTTCTCCAAGCAGCTTTGGTACACCTGACAACTGGCACTGGTCCCTGCTGTGGGTAGAATTCAGACTTCTTGAAAAAACATATTGCATGGAAGATCTATGAGGAGAGGGAGCTGTTAATGAAAATCCTGTTTGGAAATGCTGAATAATGCTGAATGGTTTGGGGGTATCTTCAATGTCTTGTGGGAGAAGTTCAGAAAACTCTTTATGAAGATATATATTCCTAGTATGCAGATGTGCACTATCAGACAAAATTTGGTGGAAGCAGAAGGAAGGCCCGGTCGTCTGCTCATTTGGTAGTTGAACATAAATTATAAATTACTAAAACATAGTAGGATATAATATTTTTGAAGAGCATTAAAAATAATAGAAACTTGGAAGTAAACAGTACAAATCTGAATTCCTAATCCCTTTGATAATGTAACTTAATATACAAAAATTGTAGTTAAACATCTGATTTCCCCTTTAGATGCATTCAATTATGTGCGCGTTTCTGTTTGTCTCTTAATGAACACATTCCAGTCTTTTTAAAAGTCAGAAAACAGAAAATATTTTAAATGTATTTATTTTAATTCTCCTGCATATTATCTTGCCGTTCTTGTATCTTTGTCTTTTATTAGATCAGGTAGTTTCTAGGAGGGAAGCAGGCAAAAAAGAACAGGAAATAGTTGAAAACAGAAGCCAGTCAGTGTTCTGCAATAATCTCTCCAGCACTAGGTAGTATCCAATGTATACCATCTTTCTGATGACAGGGGATGCATGTCTGCAGGATTTATTTCAGGTTCCTAATAAAATAAAAAGAAAAGCGAGGTAGTAATCTATAAACAGGGTTTCTCTGAAAGCACTGCAATGTAGACATCTTTACCATACTAATCCGTCAATAAATTTAGACAGGTTTAAGCATGTATATGTTATGTAAAGAACAGGGAAGCCAGTAAAAGCCAGTAAAAGAGGTGATAATGTAGTAAATTATGCAGCTTTTTCAATGTAGTATTATATAAGGTAATTAACTTTTTAAAAAGAAAGTTTTGTGAAGATATTCTGAATTTGAAGGGGAACTAAAGTGGGTTTCGGTAAGATCCTTCAACTGGTTTGAAAGTCAACTGATAAAATTATTTGGGGATGATTAATCCATTTTAAGGTCATATTTTGTGAAAAATTTGTGGAAAGACAGGCTATTTGAAAACATAAATACATATAGGTAGTGTCAATGTTATGTTTTTCTACTTTCTTCACAGTTGTAATACGAAGTTTTTGCTGGCCAACTAATTCCTTTTGTGGAATTTTGTTTGATCTGCTGTGATCTACTTAGTTTCATTTAGATCTAAGAACTTCTTTGGTTCTTGTGATGTCTTTGAAAATTTGTAGGTCTTTTTAGTAGAGTTGTGAAACCATTTATGTTGAAAGGGACCTCTTGAGAGAATGTATTGCACCCCACCCTAGAGCAGATTGCTCAGGATGGTGTCCAGTTAGGTTTTGAGTGTTCCCATGGCTGGAGGCTGCAACCTCTCAGGACAACCTGTGGAGGTGTGTGAAGACCCTTGCATAAAAGTGTTTCAGTATCTAGTGAGATTTTGCTTGTGCTATGTTCCATGCTATTGGGTGAGGCTATCCCTTCTGTAGACTGCCTTAGCAGGCATTTTGGATAGAAATGTTATGTAATGTCTTTATAAAAGATTTTAGTGAGAGGGTGTTAACATTTAGTCCAGCAACTGGACAAAATTGCCTGGGATTTTTCTTTCTTTTTTTTTTTAGTCTTTTTCCTTCTGAGTAATATGTTCACAGACACATAAATTGTACTTCCAAAAAAAACTTCCCAGATGAAATCTAGTTTAGTGGTTTAACAGTGTACCGGAACAAAGGGATTAGTCTTAGGTATTTGTTTAGGTATTAGCCTCTTGAATACTTTTTTCCAAAGAAAAAAAGACATAAAATTATTGATGCTGAAAGCTTTAATTTGTTCTAGGAAACTCTACTCAAAGTTTTAGAGAAGAGATGTATGCATCCAACAGTTATTTAGCATTTGAATAAATTATGCCAAGTTTCTCTTCTACACACCTTCTCGGACCATTATATTCACTGTAATATAAACTGCACTTCTGAAACAAAGTCTTTTCAGGGAACTGCAGCCCATTGATGATATGGGGTCCATTGGCTGAATACTTGGGAGCCTTTTCCAGCTAATGCAGCTCCTGAGTCTGGTGGAAGTATTGTGCACGCTAGCTTTGCTCTAACCACAGGTATTCCAGGCGTCTACTTCTGGATGTTGTCTCTGTTCTGCAGCAGAATCCTGGAGTACCTGACCATTTTACTCATCTGGGATGGTGCCCTTTCTGTTCAAAACTAGATTCTTATTCTTATTTATTCTGCCTTTTAAGATAACACTTCCCACTAAGTGAAGGTTCGTACAGAGTCAAATATGGTATTTTTGACTTCCTTTTTTTTTTCCCCCTTTCATTCTTTTCTAAAGCTGAGATTCTACTGATAAGTCTTGAATTCTGCAGCTTAGGTTTGGAGTATTTGATATTTTCTTTAGTACTCCTCAAAACATTGTGGGAGCTTGAATCATAAGAAGCAAGATCTTGGAGTAGGACATGTTAAAATCACAACAATTTTGTTGCAGTCAGTCTGTGAAAACTCGTGTTGACTTGTAATTCTATGATAGAATTTGCAAAAATGAGAAAGCCAAGTTCCCAAATTGTCTACTGAGGAACCTTGTATAAAGCTGAAAAGATCTGTCTCTATAGTATGCTGTTTTGGGAAAGTTATGGTTGTGTCTGCAATAAAGCACTGTATAATTATTTTGATAATAATTTTTAATTTAAATACTCCTCCTTATTTTACTTGAGAAATTAAGTAATTGTTCTGGAAAACAACTGAAAACATGAAATTGTTTTTTATTTTTAAATTTCTTGTTTCCATTGGGACCTTGTTACATTTCTGTGAAGGGCTTGATGTTGTTGGGGGGCAGTGAAAAGGCAAAGATGATAGTAAGATATGACATATCTTGTCTCTAGTGTTTGTGTTAACTGCTGCATTTCATTTCAGGGTTTTATGCTGTTGCCTACGACCATAAAATTTCAAGATCCTCCCATGGAAGGTCTTTGATACCTGTGTTCTTATTACTCCCAGTAGATTTTGTTTCTGCTTGGTGTTTAAAAGATCTGGCTTATGTTTTAACCCCATATTATTTTCTGTTGTGCTGTTTTTGCAAAGCATAGTGGCTCCTGGTGAAGGAAATTAGAGTGGTTTGGTGGGTTGTGTGTGGGGTTTTTTGTTTGGTTGGTTGGGTTTTTTTGGGGTTTTTGATAAGGGAAATGATAGTGAGTGGTGTTTCTGAGCCAACAGAAACAGTACATTTTGAGTTTTCATGTACTTTAAGCTCGTATATTTCTTTAAAACCACCTATTTCGTCTGTATTGGTTCACAGCATAATATTCCCTGGTTGGTTTCTGGCAGTCTTTTTTTTTTTCTTTTTTTTGTGAAAGATACTTCATTTGGTATCAAAATGGTATTTGGTGTAAAATTTTGTTCATTCCTCAAGCAGAAGATTCGTATTTGGTGTCCTAGCTCTCATTCTCTTGCTAAGCTACAGACTCTTTCATGCACCACTATTCTGTAATTAAAAAGATAGGAATGGTTCTTTCAAGTATTCTGTGATGGGAAACATCATCAAATCCTCGCTTTGGACAAGACAGTGTGATTCAAGACTGGGTTTTCCACAACCAGCAGTATTAATGGTAATACAGAAAGCTGGAAGAAGCAAATACATATCTTCCAGTTTTACTTATGCTATTGGTGTTGTTCACAAGACGGCTTTGGTTTGTTTAGCTTTATTTCATATTTTTCAGCCTAGGATCTCTTTAATTGTTGAAAATGCTGTTTTGAGTTCAAACAAGTGTCCTAACAATTTTTCCATTATTAGTTTAAAAAAAACCCCACACTATCAGCCTTCATTTTATTCATTGCAGTTTTGCTCTCAAAGGTAAGGTGACATCTCTTACTGCTGAAAGGATGCTGTGTTTTCCTAATTGAGGACTTCCTTTCTAAAATTGTGGTTCTGCAAAAACTGAAGTGCTTATAATGCCTACTCCTTTTCTGTGTTAGAAATTTAGTACACCATTGCATGGTACTCTGCACAGTTTATGCTCATGGCCCAAAAGGTACAGTCTGTCAGCCGCCAGTGGTCTGCAGACCATATAGTTTAGTCGGAGAAACCATTCTGCCCTATATGGTTTTCATTTTACAAATGCAGTTTATACATTAAAAAATAGATAGTTCTCCATTAGTAAAAAAGTTTGGAACTGATCAGTAATATGTCTGTGACTGTTCTGCTGCTGCAGATTCACTGGCAAAATTTTCACACTTTCTGTCAGAAAGTGGTAAATACAAATGGAGAATAAAGAGATCTTCCCGTGGTTGCTGCCGTTTTTGTTTCTCTTTATTAACAGCGGTTGGAAAGCAATCTTCATGAATGGACTTTGTGTAACTGTGGGCATTTTTGGGTAGAAAAGAATCAAAAAAGGGGACTAACAGCCCTTTGTGGGAAGTGGAGTGACAGGGACTTAGTTGCTTCTGGTCTTGTTTTATGCTTTACATTTCCTGCTTGTTGTGAAAAGCTGTGCATTAGACCCATTCTGGTCTTCATGTCCTATTTCATAGTGTATTCGCAGAAAAAAAACAGTACTTTGTGGGCAGTGGAACTCTCTCATTTTGGTCACTTTGTGGTTCAGGGAGGGCAGTAAAACATTCTCATTGCAATCACTAGCATTGATAACAGATCGGATTGCTATAACCCATTTTTCTCATGGAAAATATTTCATTAGCTGAAAAAGTAGATGCATTCATTCATTCTGGACCAATTTAAGATCCAGGACACTCACTGAAAATCTAGTTATAAATGATACCATTGAATAAGTAGTTTTAACACCCCCCCTTTATTTACAAGTAAACATGAAAAATGTATTAACTAACACCAAGGCGTTACATTGCTTCATAATAGATGAAGAGGTATTGGAGATGCATGTCAATCGTACATAATAGAAATGGTTTTAAATCAATAGCTGAGAATTGAAAATAACAGTAAATTTAAAAAAACAAAACCATAGTTCTTCCCTGGTGATGTGTTTTCTGTTGACTTTGCTGTTATTCTTCTGCCTTTGTGACCAACATTGAAATTTTTGTGAACTATCAGTATGAGAATTTGAGCATGTCAGTGTTTCTTCTGAATGAATTGTTGATATCCATACTGTTCTTTCAAAATGGGGCAAAGTGTTTAATGCTTCCATTCATTAAATGCAAATTTCTTTTATTAGTGATTAAGCGAAGACCATGTATTTATTGATGCCAAGGGATGCCAGGTGTTTAGTGCTTTTGGTGTTTTTTTTGTTATTTTATACTCTTATATTTTGCCATAAGGAGTGTGAATCACATGAGTCTAATTAGTACAGGTGTTGTTAATAAAGGTCTTACTCTTTATGTATTATAGACAGAAGTAGTGTTGTTGAATAGCTAAGTTTATTTCCTTTTACTTTTGACAAATTTCAGTTCACTAGAATGAAATTTTACATACCTGGTATTCCTTTTCAAAAGTACTGGTTTAGAATATTTGAGTAAAACTGAAGATGAACTAAGAGTGAGATTTAAACAAAAAAAAGTATACTTCTGCATTCTATAAAGTAGTTACCTATTCACAGTATGTCTGTGTGTGAATATTTCAAAATACCCTAGCGTGTGAGTGGAAATTTAAGATTTTATATAGAGATCAGAATCATAGAACAGCTTGGGTTGGATGGACCTTTAAAGATTATCTCGTCCAGCCCTTCCGACAGGGATGGCTTTCAGTAGATCATGTTGCTTAAAACCCTGTCCAGCTTGTCTTTGAACACTTCCAGTCTTGAGGGGTCTGCAAGCGTCTTCCACTGCCACATCATCTTGTTGTCCACACATTCTTTATGTCCAATCTAAATCTACATTTAATCTAAATTTAAATATTTTTAAATTAAAAGGCATTCAGTTTAAAACTGTTACCCCTTCTCCTGTCACTTCAGCCATTTGTAAAAAGTCTGTCTTTCTTACAAATGCCCTTCAGGTATTGAAAGGCTGTAATCAGGTCTCTTGTAAGCATTTTCCAGGCTACACAAACCTCTCTCTCTCATCCTGTTTTCACAGAGAGGCATTCCAGGCCTCTGATCAGTTCTGTGGCCCTGCTATGGACCTGTGCTGATATGGCCATGTCTTTCTGGTGCTGGGGTCCACAGAGCTGGACACAGTACTCCTGGTGGAGGTCTCACAATAGCAGACTAGAGAGTGAGAATTGTCTCCCTTGACCTGCTTGGCTTTTGATGCAGCCCAGGATACAGCTGACGTTCTGGTCTGCAAGTGCACGTTGCTGGCTCAGGTTCAGGGTTTTTTTCCACCAGTACCCCCAAATCCTTTTCCACAGGACTCCTCTCAATCAATTTGTCTGTGTTATAGATCTTGGGATTTGCCCAACCCAGGTACAAGACCTTGCACTTGGCCGTATTTGAACTTTGAGATTTTAATGGGTCTGCTCTTCAAGCCTACCAGTGTCCCTCCCTCAGGATGGCACCTCTTCCTACTGGTGCAGAAACTGTGCCGTTCAGCTTGGTACTGTTTATATCATGAAGACATAATTATGAAGATATTAAACACTGTTGGTCTCAGTATGGACCTTGGAGGGACACCACCACTCATGATTGGTTTCCATTTCGACATTGACCTATTAACTGTAACTCTCTGGACAGGATTATCCATCCCCTTCCTTATCCATCTAGTAGTCCATCCATCAGACCCATAGCTGTCCAATGAAATGGCAAGAATGTTGTGGGGGACTGTATCAAAGGCTTTAGAAAGTCTAGGTGGGTGACATCTACAGCTCTTCATTTATCCAGTGATGCAGTCACCCCGTTTTATAGGACCATTAGATTAGTCAGGCACAGTTTGCCCTTGCTGAAGTCTTGTCTGTATCTAATCACCTCCATGTCATCCATATGCCTTGTCATAGCCTCCAGGAGGGTCTGTTCCATGATTTTACTGGGCACCATGGTAATGCTGACAGGTTGTTGGTTCCCAGGATCCTTCTTTTTACCCTTTTTAAAAAAAGGCATGGAATTACCTTTCCTCCAGTCATTGGGGAGTTCTTCTGACTGCCATGAGATAGGCATGAGTGAAAAGCTACCTGCTATGGGAATGACAAAACATTACTATTTGTCAGTAAAGGAAGCTATATTTTACATGCAGAGGTGTAGGCTCCTGCTTGTAATTTTTACAATTGCACTGAGGAAGCCTATAGAACACACTTTGATGTCCGTGTTTACCATGTAGTTACAGATTCAGTGTCAAGAAGAATGACTGTAGCTGGTTTGGTTTTCCCATCGAACTGCTTTGGTTCAGGAAGGAGGTATGCTGTTCTTAAGGAATGACTTCAGATAATCTTGCCCTTTGTTGTTATTAAGAGCGCACTGTTTCAAGTATTTCAGGTACTGTCTAGCTCATGACTTAAAAAATATGCAAATATTCTCTGATTTCTCCCCAGTTTCACAGGATTTGTAAAATACTACAGTGTCATTTCAGGCAGAGTTGACATAGTGGACCCAAATTCCTCTTGGTTAGTTGTGGTAATTCAGAGTGAATATACCCAAATATATGCATATGGTTATATTGTCTGGAAAATAAAACTATTTGTGCATTCTTGTATTCTTGAGTGCATTGAAAACCACAAATGCATTATGATTATATTAATCCAGAGCATTATATTTAAACAAAAGCCAGCTCTGAGAGCTGTGGCGAAGCTTTTAGGTTAGCCTGTGTTCTCAGATAATCAGTTGAATTGTTAAAATAACTGTCAGAATTGTAGTGCTTCCAGTAAGCACTTATGTGACTTAGAAAATTCATGTCCTATTCAATACTGTGCATCTTCCATCTAAATTACTTCAACGACTATGGTTAGTTTTAATTAAAGTAGTTTAGAGACTTACAGCTTGAAGTGAAAGCTCGCAAATGAGTTATCCTATCCTCTTGATCTATAAAGGTATTAAAAGAAAGCTTTTACAGTCTCATATCCTCTCGTCTTTGAAAAAAATTCTTACATCCACAGAGAGATGTGTCTCCAATGTTGAGCACTCAGGAAAAAGCAACTGTTGGTGGAAGGCTGTAGCAGTGAATGAAGGGATGCAGAGACCATGTGTGCTCACCGAAGAACAAAGTAATGAAGTTTTTGCTATTCAGTGAGGGTGACATTGTGTTTGATAGGTCCATGTCTATCTGGTAAGTTCTCTCTACCATTTAATGCATGTTTGTTTTGGTTCCTTCCTCCTGTGATGGTACTGATCTGATTTCTCTGATGGTAATTCATGACCAGAGAACACCTTGTATTTCTTGTCCACTGGTGCCACAACGAATCATTTATGTTATTAAGAATGTGTAATAAAATTGTTCAGTTAAGTGCACTGCTGTTATTTTTGTCAAACTGATGGAGTCTGAGAGTATGTTGATGAGAGCATTTAGTACAAGTTGTGTGGTATTTTTGCTTAGACCACTATTATTGCATCAGTGTTGTAATGTGACAACATTGTATTATTTTTATGGTGCCTGTTTGCATTCAACAGAGTTATGGGTAAGGATGCAATAATCTCTACGAGGGGTGTGTATATACACACAATTTTTTATATTCTACATATATGTGTGAGTAAAGCAGTATACTATATTTTCCCATTTTTGATTCCAGCGTATATTTGTTGTCAGGACTACTAACAGAGACAAGATAATGGGAAATTCTTTGAATAAAAAATTATACCTGGAAGTTAAATTAAACTTCTTTTTCTGTGATAATAAATTTGCATATTAGTTTTATATCACTTATAATGCTAAGGAATTGGACAGGAAGGGGGCAAAATGCTCTTTTTTGCTCATGGCATCTGTTCAAAAAAGCTATCAATCTAGATGGGTTGCTTACAGCCCTCTTACAATTCTCTACCTGGTAGTAAGGTATTATAGTACATACTGTGTGTGAACTTGAAAGTAATGCAGTATTATCTTAAAAACCTGGGGCATCCAAGTTTTCTTGTGAATTACAGATCAGTCTTCTAGTGACTCTTTAGGTTATTGAAAAGCATAGCACCTCAAAGATAGGTTCCGTAAAGAGTAAGAGCATTCTTTTCTGTAACCACTCAGCAGGACTGGATGGGTTGTAGAGAGAATATTTAGAATGTAATATGTCACTGGAAATCACAAAGAAACTCTAGCACAGCTGGGTCAAGAGAATCTGAACTGACAGCATATAGCAGTGTAAGTTTAAACATCCTGTGAGACATCAAGAAAGAATCAAGTCTGTCACTTGCATGTGAAACATATATGTCAGCTTGATTAAAGGCTTGAGCTGTTTAGTCAGAAGTGTACTAGATGTTAGGGAAGTCTGAAACAATCCACAGTAATGCTTTTGTTGTAGATGTTTCAGTTGTTTTACCACCCAGCTTATATATTTTGTGGGGTTCCCCCCCCTCCCTCTCTATGCCATGTAGTGTTTTGCATTTCTGTATGAATTCTTCCAGCCTGACAATCATGTGTTTTTAAATATTCACTTCATAATACAGAAAATTATCAGTATGTAATTATTATAGAATTATTACTGGAAATTAACAGTAAACCAATAGCTCCCTCTGTCCTCCCAACTCTTTTATTTCCTCCTTTGGGGATATCTGCTGATAAAAGAACTAAACTGAGAGTTTGTGTCCTGTACTTTTGTAGCAATGATTGGCAGGATGGGGGTGGGGAAGGGGTTGTTTGGATTGGGTTTGAAGACCTTGGAGTTTGGGTATTGTTTTTTTCTGCTCTGTTGGTATTCTCTTCCAGATTTCAAAAGATGGTATCTTCCTAATTAGTGAATAATAATTTTTAATGCTGCAAAGATTTAAGGTATGATATGAAGACTGAGAGTAGTTAGCATGCTTTGAAATAAATACAGTGGAACATGGAAAAGAGTACTGATTTAAAATTGTAGATAACTGAGATACTTGATGTATGAAATTACACTAAAGAAGGAGGTTTTTCAGTTTATCTTTGTTCTCAACACAGTGAGTGATAGACATGTAAACAAAAACTAAACATACTTGTAAATTTAATACCCAAACTGTCATGAATATACAGTTCCTGGGGGATGGGAGGGGGAAGAAAGATGCTGCTTATGCTTTTGACACTTCTTTTACTGCTAATTTAAAAGTTTTCCTATAGTAATTCAGTATAATTTCTTTTAAGAAAATGCCAGCTAATTCTCCTTGATAAAGCAGTATAAAAACACTCAAAATATTCTATGTTTAGGTCACTTTTAAGTTTCCATTAGACAAATAAATGCAATATTGATGCAGTTTTCCACTTCTGATATAAAATATCCAGAGCAGTATTTATGCTTAGATTTCCCTTTCAAAAGGAAAATAAAATGTTTTAATTTAAATAAGGGTATTTGTCTTTCACTGCTTATAAGTCAGAGGGATTCTTTGTTTTGTGGTTTATACTAATGTTTTATAAATTCACAGCTTCATTTGAAGGCAAATATTCTTGCTGTAGCTAGTCATGCCATAAAAAGGTTGTTAATGGCTCATCTTCTATTTGTCCCTGCTTTTGAGCAAGGGATATGCAGTGTGCTGGGATTTTTTTCTTTCACAACTTTTTAGTTCTGGCGTGCAAACTTGATTGCAGGTTATCTTTATCTGACATTAGATGTGTTGTGAGTAATGTTAGTTTTAATGAGTAATTTTTGCCAACTTTCAAATGACATCTGTATTCTGCCTTGTGTATATAAGATCTCAGCTGTTCAAGGTACACTCCTGCTGACCTCTTGAGCTGTTAACTTACACTTGAGTAGGCTGAATATTCCTTGGGTAAGCTGAAGATTGATACATTCCAGGCCTTGACAGCTGCAGGCTTTTTCTGTGCCAGCTTCAGACAGTCTAAGCAGCCGTTTTTCGAAAGAAATTGTTTGGCTCCCAAAACCATTCAGGGAACAGCTTTACCAAGTCCATTAATTCTGCCAAGAGCTTAAAAAGACTGTTTAAACTTCTTTTCATCTTAAAACTGTAATAATTTCTAGCTAATACTAATTCTATTATACAAAATGCTTAATTATATTACTTACATTTAAATGAAACTGTTTTAGCTATTAAAATATTTAGCATGTTAAATATAAGAAAGTAACATATTATGGTCATTTAACATTCCTTGACTATTTTTTTAATAATACTTTATTGTCATAGTAAAAAATTGGTACATTTCTGTGTAAACTTTCTTTTTGTGAAATAAAGGTCACATATTTTAACTGCAGCTGAAGTTGGTGTTTTGTTTGTTTGGTTGGTTTGGTTTGGTTTTGGGGGTTTTTTTTGTGTTGGGCGGTTTGTTTGTTTGTTACTGGTAACATATAGTTGAAGATGAATTTGTGTCCTTATTCTTTTGCCTGAAGTCCACTTAGGTAGTGGACTATGCTACTTAGTTTTGTGTACCTTTACAAAAATTCAAGTACCTATCAAGTACATAGCTTTTCATGATTTAAATTAGAATATCTGGTGATGTAATTACAATATTGCTTTATAGTTCTGTGTGTGCTTCTTCACAGATTGCTGTAATAACTTTTAATGCCAGTTCCTGTCATCATGAAAAATAAAGAACATGTATTGAAATAGCACTGGTTTGCAGTTTTGGAAATTCTGGTGACTTTTAACTTATTTCTGTAGGATTGTAAAGGCTTTTGTTTGTATTTTGTGGTGGTTGTTGTTATTTCTTTTATACTTAGCCTGTTCTGTGTAGCTGTTCCTTTGAAGTTTGTTTGGTGCACATTCAGTATTCCTTACTGCAAGAAAGATTTTTTTTTTTTTTTTTAATTTTCCAGTTAGTATGAGTTTTTAAATCTTGTTTCGTCACTGTTCTTTTAGCATAGACAGAAATGTTGTGGAACTCAGGAGTGTCAATTTCACTGACATGAGCACAATTTGGAGCTGATTTTACTCTTCCTTGGACAACTTTTAACATAGTCTGCTTGTGCAATATTTATAGCTGATTAGAGGTTAAACCAAACTGCTTATTCAGTTAAAAAAGATTGTTTGTACCTAAGTGTTTGTCTTCTCATTAGGAATGCTCATTGAAACTTTGTATTTTATATTTATCTTATCAAAAGGTCAGTTTCTGGGAGGTTTGGCAAGGTTTAGGTAGAAAGGTGGTTGCCAGAGAGTCAATACATGCTGGATACTTAGCAAAAATTATGGAAGAGATGTGAACATTTCCCTCTTCCTGTATTGTACATATATACATATTGTTCATTTAGAAAAAATCAGTATGTATTAATGTAGTTTTTCTTTTTGTTGGTTTTTTTTTGTGATAGAGGAATGCCATGCTTAGAAGTAAGTGTAGAACTAAGTGTCTGAAAGTTGTGTGCTGTTCGGTGTTCTTGTGATGCCTCAAGCCATTTCCTAGCTGGGAATTGAACTGTATAGGAGCCTGCAGGGTAGGACAATAAGCAGACACTGCCGCTTGTACAGAATCTCATGGTATTTGATAGTGCTTCTTGCAGTCATAGAGAAGCCGAGTGTCTCAGCTCTTCTAATATATAAAAATATAAGCAGAAAACCCAGCAGCTACTCCCCCAGTCTTGTATACAGGACAGTAAAAGGGAAAGCTAAGGAAGCATGATTATAAGCAAATCCAACTTGTTAAAGAGGCAAACAAAACTGAACTGAACAAAGCTCATGAGCTCGTAAATCAGCATCAGAAACTTTGACTGTTTGCTTGCCTCAAGATTTTTGAGTGTTTGCAGGTGGAATACTATTAAGACTTTTTTATGTTCGTTCTTCTCTCTGGTGTAATGATTTCATGGCCCTTAGACTAATTTGTTAGTGATTTTAAGTAGTTTAGTATAAAATACATAGTGAATTCTGTATTTAAGATATAAATAATGCTCAAATACTATTTGCACTTCAGTTCTGCTCTCCATATCAATGATCAGCTGAGCAATTTGAATTAAAATTATTTTAAAATTAGAGTTAGATACAGTGGTTTATTCCTGTTGTCATTGTTCAAACATTTCTTTATCCTGGAAGTGGTGTCCTTTAGAGTATAAGAATTACTGATTTAATGTCATTCTAAATAATTAAAAAGAAGTCACATTTCCATTGCAGTTATTTAGTGAGGTTTAGTTTGGCCACTGTGGCTTGGGCTTTGTTTCATTTTTTTTTCTCCCCCTGGCTTTTTTTAGATGTTAAAATTACTCAGAATCTGGGTTCTTTATAGATCCTAATGCTTTTTGGAAGCCTTTTGCAGCAGTTTTTCCAAATCTGAAAAACATTTTTATTTTTCATTCTGTTTCTACTTGAAAAGGAGTAGTAGGTCATGCATGGTTCAGAGTGTACAGGCATTGTGACTCTTCAGGTGGCATGGCAAGGCATTTTCAGGAGTTGGTGTCTTTTTTGAGGACACATGAAACAAGTGCACACTTTTTACTGTCTCTCAGACTAGATCCGTAAAAATTTAGAACACTTAAGTGCATAGGGTGATAACATGCAATGAGAGGTTTTACTTTAAAAAAAAAAAGGTGGATAATCGTCTTTTCATCTGAACTGAGTAACCCAATTAATATGATGCTTACTGTTGGTCTTAATTCTGAGCTGAAAGTTAACCTGTATTTAGCATTTACACTGAACAATGACTTGTATACTGATGCAAAGTCATTTGAGTTCTTATTTATATGACTTATTGTTTAGTTCTGGTATTACCTTTCTTCAGAAAGTGAATGGGATCATGCACCATAATGCAGCATAATCCAGTTAGGATTGCTTGTACACAGCAGGGTCACTTAGGGTTTTGAAAAGAGGCCTTACGCTGCTAACCCGGTTTGGTTAAGAGAGAGATTTCATTCCTTTCAAGTGTTATAAGAACAGCACAAAGTTTTTTGTTAATTGTTCGGTTTTATTTAGAAATTCAAGAAATGCAGTCTTCATGTTCAACATATTAAAAACTGTGCACAACTCGCCAAGGCAGTTGGATGAAATTTCTCTGCTTTTATGAAGTAGGAACTCTTTCTGTTGTAGTCCATTCTGCATAAGCTGATAATAGTCTTGAATTCTAAGATCTTTGTGGCCATAGCCTTTGTTTTATTTGTTTTCTAATACATTCAGAAAGGTAGTCGGACTTGTTAGCGGTGTTCTTTCTTGCAGTAGGTGGTTGAATTTTTCTGAGTTTGCAGCAATACCTTAATAATGCATCAAATCTTCATAAAGTTTCATTTCTTGCTTGGTTGAAATAGTTGATGACATCTAAAGATTTAAATAAATGTTAACTAGAAATTGCAGTTGTTGAAAGAGGAGGATATTTTTTAAACCAACAGTCATGAATCCCCTCACTTCTCACTTGCTCAGCATTTTTTCTTATGTTTTTTAGTACATTTAGCACTACCTCATTTCTCTGCAATTTTAAAAATTAAAATATGTGCATTTCTAAATTTGAAGGAAAAACATATCAGAACTTTTAAAAAAATCTTTGAAGCTTTCCTCTTAAATCACAGAAAAATAGGTGCAACTATCTCTTCTATTTCTATAATAATTTTTAAGGTTTGCTAAATCCAGAATTCAGTGTGTTTGGCTGTTGCAGTGTTACTCTTGATGAAATAATTTGGACTCAGCAAAATTATAAATCTGCATAAAATCTGCTAGCTTTAGAGAGGTCTTTTGATTTTATATTGAAGATAGCTGTTTTCTTGTTCTGAAGAAAGAGAAGTATTATGATGGAATGATTTGTTATGCACTGGTACTGATACTGCATGTAAAGTTCAAATTTCCTTCCTGGAAGGCGAAAACTGATCAGGAGCAAATGAATGAAAAAGATAGCAAAAACTGAAAAAGCATTTTCTGATACTGAGTTATACTCTAATCATACAGTGTGTGGTCTTTATTGACTCCTGTGAGGCTTGTCAAACTTGTAGTGCTGTTGAACTGTTCTGCATCTTGGATGACCATTGCTTTTAGCTGTTTCAAGTCGCGGCCTCACAATACTGTGATTAAAAGTGCAATCTGTTCTTATTCTTAAGAAATGAGAAACAGAAAACCTGTGGAGAAACCAAAGAGTGGAGTTGAAGATAGGAACTCAGGTCTTCTGTTTCATTTTATAATCAAGATAGAGTTGTGCAGAGATGAGGTACTGTGCTGTTTGTTCAGATGATTTTAATGAAGTTCTGGTTAACTAATGATATCTGTGGTATCTTACTAGATTAAGTTCCAGAAACTTGGGAGAAGAAGGAAGTAGAGGAATGGATAGCTATAATAGTGTTGGTTTTCCCTTTAGATTATGTATTACTCTCATGCAAATTCTGTTTTCTTTTTAACATTTAAATTTGGTATTAGAAAAAATTTCTTCACACACAGGGTTATGAGGCATTGCAACAGGCTGCCCAGGAAGGTGGGGGTCACCATTCCTGAAGGTATTTAAAGCTGTGTAGATGTCCCACTTAGGGATTAGTGGTGGACTTGGCAGTGTTAGGTCAGCAATTAGATGCATTGATCATAAATGTCTTTGCCACTGTAAATGATTCTAAAAAACTAGTAGACATAGCTGCACTCTCATGATTTTTGGCTGTTGAATAGACTTAGCTGCCAATAGATGATTTTGGCTTATTAGTCCCCAGTTTAGTGTTAGGCTGTGTTTCTTATTGTTCTATTTGTCTTCATCTTTTGCTGGTTTTTATTTTTCTCCACTGACATTTTTATATAATGAACATAGGGTTTTATATTGTAAAATAACTAATATTGGTGCTTCCAGTAATAAAGTGGTATTGGAATAAAAGTACACCAGTGAAAAGTAACAACTAGTATGTAGTAGAAGATATAAATCTGGGAAAGCTTTTATCTGACATCTAGTTTTCACAAACTTTCTGAAGTCTGTTTTGAAAGAACATTGTTTTCTTGCTCTCACTTGAGTTTTTTTCAGAAGCTTTTATATACGGTAGGTTAGCTGAGTGTGTGTTAGAAGACTGATTTAGTGTATATTTTGAAATAAAATGAAAGAGCTGCATGTGGTAAAACTTAATGTCGAAGCATGTATTCCAGGCTTAATATGTAATACAAATTGTTTGACTGCTAAAAATAACAGTAACAGATATAGCAAAAGACAGCCTTGTTTGAAGATCATCAGTTTCTACTGCCATATGTGACATTGTATACTCTTTTATTGTTGATTGTAGGTATTTGTGTTCAAAATTCTGTGTGGTTAAAATCTTGTTTATTCCATAGAACCATTGACCATGTTTTTGTCATTCGCAGAACAGTGAATCACTTGTAGGGAATTTTCACTAGAATGCTTTCGGTGTTTGTTTAGTTGGGTTTTTTTTTTTAGCAATTGTCTTTTTAATATGCTCAGTGTAACTTTTTTGTCTGTTAAAGGCATAGCATACATGTAATGTATTTTTATCTTCTTTTTTTTTCCTGTTTCTAAGGCTGATAAAGAATTTGTGTGGTCTCTGTGGAAACACCTGCAAGTGTCAAGTCCAGATCTTATGCGAACTGTCGGCTTGGTTGTGGAAAGGTGAGTTTGAAGATTTAACATGATACTAAAATCAACAACCAGCTTCTTCTGCTGATACCTTATTCTTTATTTTTCTAAGTGAGAAAGTTTTTAAAAATGTGTTACAAAAGTTCAATTGCTAAATTTTGTCAAAAGTGCCTAGAATACATTGCAAGTTTCCTTTTTTGGTGCCAGTTGAAGCATACTTCAAGATCTCTTCTCACCGAGATTTTTGTGCTGCAGCTGAATACAATTTTTAAATTACAAATGTACTGCATATTTTGTTTTTCTATTGAAAGAGCAAGAGGAAGTAAATTACATTTTCCAGTGTCATAACTTGTTGGATAACAGTTAGATATATAAATTAGATTTATCTGAATACTTAATGAAGTGAAAAGCTAAGATATGGTAACAGAAAAGATAATCACAGAAATGCTGACTTGGATGGGACCCATCAGGATCATCGAGTCCAGCTCCTGGCCCTGTGCAGGATATCCTCAAGAGTCACACCATGTGCCTGAGCGTTGTCCAAATGCTTCTTGAACTCTGTTAAGCTTGGTGCTGTGACCACTTCCCTGGGGAGCCTGTTCCAGTGCCAACCACCCTCTGAGTGAAAAACTTAGATGCTGCCTTGATGCACACAAACATGATAATGAGCTGAATTTTTTTGCAGTGGTAGGAAATGTTTGTGAAACCCTTTTAATGTAGTGTTCAGCTTATCAGAAGGCTTGCTACAGAAATCTCGTATGTAATAATAGTCTATTATGTATGAAGGTAAAGATATATTCTGTGTATGTGCTTTGCACTTTGTATAGAGGGTGGTGAATGGTACTCGTACACGAAAGCCTAACAACATACTTTTGTTAAGGTGCTTGTCTAGTTTTTTTATGTCCTCTCCTATTTTAGAGTAACAGTAATGCCTTAGAACACTTCTGTGAACTCAAGGTTATACATCTATATCATACCTTTCTCATAATTCTCCGAATTATGAAGTTAAGAGAGAAGAATTGCTTCCACAGCATCTTTTTAGGTGTTAACCCCTGATAATCCTGGAAAAGGTTTGGATAAAACCCATTCAGTATATAAGAGTTTTACTAATCAAAACTTTGGAGTTGCTTTGATTTGACAGATGGAACAATATTTTTCTCTTTAACCGGTGTATCTTCATCTCTTCTTCCTAAGATCAATCTAATTGCTGCTTCAGAAATAGTTTCTAGCCAGGCTTTGCCTGTGAATCTTCTGCACAACCAAATTACAGCCCCATATATCCTCTCCTAACTTTCCCAGCTATGTTTCCATAATAATTGCCTAAGTAGCGTCAGTTTCATGACTGTACCTCTTTACACTGTCATCCTTTCAGAAAAGTTTTTGTCTTACTCCCTACCTTATAGCAGTAAGCAATTATTTTTTTGTTGTTATGCCAATGTCAATTTGTCTCAGTTCTAATACATTGATAAGCTTTCCAGGGAATCTGCTACCTAGCACTGCTACTGTCCAGAAAATTACAGGACAAGTGATTTTCTGGCTTTGTTAACCTAGGAAAAATATGTGGATTTAAAAGTTTTAAGAGAATAGGATTACAAAGTAATAGTTACAAGCACAATGATTCCTGAAGCATGTCACATGGGAGATCTGTGCTTCTCGCAGCTTCTTGCAGTTTTTGTATATTTTACATGGTTGTATCAGGTGAGCTGGAATTTGAAAATTTATGCTCCAGTCTGATAAAAACCAACTGAAGTCTTGGAGGCTTTTTTCCCTTCTCATCTATATTGGAAATAACATTGACCCCATCATAGCCAAGTTGATAATACTTTCCATCTTGTCCTGGCCTATGGGGAGATTTTGAGATAGAAACAGAATGAAATGGATTTAAACCTTTTGTTGTTTCTTCCTGTGACATGGATACCACCAATGTTTGCACAGCTTCATTTTTCGGTGTGTTCTTTCCACCAAGAATTCCATAACCAAGAAACTTTCATTGCCCACCAAATCTTTGTTAGACACTATCTGAGGTTAGAAGCCAGATACAGAATGGAAACAGACAACTGAAGAAAGCATAGACATGTGTATCCTAGATCATATATATAAAGAATCAAACAATATCATCCAGTAGATTTCAGTCATTAAATTGATGAAAGAGACAGCCGGGCTTTCTTCATGAGATTACAGTGACAAAAATAAAAAGATACAGGACAAAATGTTCATTTGGAACCTTATAACTTACACCACAGATGTGTGATGAATTAAAAAACAGATATATTAGGAGGAATTGAGTGGGCAATATTAGCTGTACAGTCAGCTAATTTATGTTTATAGCATTAGACACTTCCTTATAGTATCTTTTTACAAACAAATCAGGGAAATCTAAAAAGCATAATTTGGCGGACTAAGGGGGGAATTAATAGTACCTTGCCATTATTTGTCTGATATTTTGAAATGCTTTCATGGTCCCAAAATAGAAGTTCACCTAAAACTGTAAAAACATAGCTTGTACCTTTTTATGGCTGTGCTGCTGATTCCTGTAATACATCAATGATATACTTTTCAGCAGTCTTTGCAGTTCTTGCTGGATAACTGTAACTATATTCCCAATTTAATATTCAGATATAAACAAAAAATCATCTTTACTGTGCAAATGAGAAATGCCTTTGGGATATGTAAAAGCCTCCAGGTATTTTCAAACAAGCCATTGTAAAACTACTACTCATGTTAGTATACTTTCCAGCTACTTTAAATACTATTGATCTCAGTATTATGTAGAGAGCACACTATTTCTAGTTCACTGTCGTTTTTTTATGATTTAAAAAATATACTAGAAAATACCTCTTATTAGGTAAATGCATGTGTGAACTGAAATGGAGTTGGGGTTCAAATGAGAGTATCAAAGGTTTTGAAATATTTTTGCAAACTTCAGAACTCCGGTTTAGGACACTCCTATAGTACATGCAATCTTGACAAGTTAACAGACTAATTTTCCTCTAGGGCTTCTACCTGACTCCTTTCCTTTCTTCGGAAAGGGGATGTAGCAGGATCCATTAATGATTAAACTGTGGCAGTGATACAAGATTGGTAGATGTACATGGGGATTGTATTATGCTAGATGATACCCTTACAGATACTTACATTTGGCAAGCTTGCCTTACATAGATGTTTTTCCACAACTAAATTTCGACTCTGCTGTGTCTTACAGGTCTTAACAAAGAGAAAGAATGGATTTATCATTTCATAAACAGTGGCAACCTGAATGTTAGTTCTAGTGATTGAGAGTTTTGTTGTTGTTCTTCCTGGGGAGTTACATCTATCTAAAGGTGCGCAAATGGACAAAAATATGGCTGAAAAGCAAGAGATCATAAATAACTAAAGAATTTTTGGCAAGGTACTTGCAGGAGTTTATGCTGTGATTTACAGCATTCTGGGAATAGCAAATTGTGGAAGAAACATTAAACAGGTTGACATAGATTCTTCACTGACTGACAATATGCAGATGTACTGAAAATGGTAAGTACTTTTTATATAAAAGGATAAGTGAATGTGCTGTGTGAATGAGCAATATAGATTGCCTATGTTAATTGAAAAATAATTAAAAATCTGTATCTTGCATCTTTTAAAGGGCTGATAAATATCGTGCAGAAGCTTTCTGAAACCACTGTTTTACTCTTCTGCAAATTAACAGGAAACAGAATGACAGTAAGACAAGGAAGTAAACAAGATTCAAGACATTTTTAAAGGCCATTACCATTTTGTTACTCTGAATTTAAAGTAAAACGGACTCCCCAGTTATTATCACTCCATAAAGTGGACAGAATAATAGAGTATAAGAGTACAACCTTACTGTCTAAGGTCAAATAATTGTGATTTTCTACAGTTAATGAAAGTTTAATATCCTGTTTCATTAAAAATTCTCAGAACATTGAACATAAGTCAACATTCCATGGAGAAGAAGGTATTATGCAGTTTGCATGTGTGCATATCTGCATATCGGAGCACAAAATATTGACATGATAATTGCAGTCAAGCCTGATTGAACAGCGGCCTCTGGGAATTCAGCTGGTGTTGTACCAACTGGATGGCTGCTCAGGACACAGTTTGAAATGCAAGGTGCAAGTTAGCACTTTATTCAGCACAGGCAGGCATCATTTAAAAATCCTTGGGGGAAACCCTGGTGATGTGCAGATGTTAAAGCAGTCTGTTCTGAAGTGCTGATATTTTGAACACTATAAGAGACTTGTGTATTTTAGATGAAAAATGTTTGCAAAATTGTTAGGCAAAAATGTCACCATTTTCTGTACTCCTTTAGTGTAAAAATATGTTTAGTATTTTATGTATGTTGCTTAAAATAAGAGGCTTTAATAAATCATCTAATTAATTAAATCAAGTTGGAGATGCAAGAAAAATAACATTTTTGTAATGATGCCTTTCCATTTTGATATGTATCATGGAACATAGAACTGACTCTAAATAATTTACTACGGAAATCATTTCATTTTATGTATTTTATTTGGATCTTAAATTATTTTTGTAAAGAAAAATAGGTGTGTGCAACTATATTATAGAAAGTAACTGCTTAGAAAAGTGCAAAATGTGTGGTGTTCATTTAAGTTCCTTTTTGCTCTATGCTGTCTGAATCTTTTAAAAGTATATTTGTAAGTATTAAAATAAAAAAAATGTATGTGTATCAATTGTAATTCATCATGAAGTATAAAGATCTTCTAGGAGGTGAAATTAAACTCTTGATTAAATGCAGGCTATTTAACTGCATTTTTTTTAGCATTTCTTAATACATGGAAACACAGTAAGGTTTCTTCATGAAATATTAAGGCATAGGTTCTGTTTCTACTAACCACTGACTGTGCAACCGCAGGGATGTGACTGTACACAGTAATTACAGTATTGGTGCCATATTTACAGTAACATTGACAGTCTGTGCTCTACAACTTCACTTTGCACATGGGCGATTCATTTTCTGTTTAATACAAACATAGATTTTGAAAGTCTGTAAAATAGTTGAACGGTGGAGGACAGGGAAATAAGGTAATCAAATTAAAGCTGCATCACAAAACTGATATTTTACAGCCTTTCTAGTTCTGCAGTCTTTTATAAACAATGAAATATCTCTCAAAAGTAACAGTGTTTCTAGAAGCAATTTATTTTAGTTTGAATATACTGTTAAAATATAGCCTTTTCTCTTTTTACCATAGTGCCCAGAGTTCACAGTGTAACCTTAACTTTCTTTATAAGGCCAAATTTGTAGATGTGTTTTAGTTTTTGAGGGTTTTTTGGTTGATTGGTTTGGTTTCTTTTAATCCCACTGTTTGTAAAACTGAACAGACGAATTCCATGTAACATGTAAACAGCAAATTAAATTTATTAGTTGAAGTTATTTTCGTTTAGTTGATGTATGACATAATTACATATGACTTCAAGTTACTTTTTCTTGACAAATGGTTAGGTACTTGTCTGACTAAAACCTGTAGTAGGATACAAGATGCCTCTACGCCCATACTATTTTTGCTGAAGATTTTAGGAAGAATGTTGTTTTAGAAACTTAAACAAAATTCTGGTTTTTAAAATGTTAGGGGTTTTGATGATTTTGTACCTCATTCTTAGTTAAACATTTTCTCACAGTCTAATATTTCATTTGTGACAAGCTATTAAAATTGTGCAAAATGTCAAAAATGTTGTCCTGCTGTATAAATGAGTAGAGCATAACACAGGGAAAAAAATCACATCAGAGGAAAAGTGTCAAGCTTAAGAATATTTTCTCGATTTCTCAATTTTTGTGGGAAGCTGAATCTTGATAATCTTTGTATCTAAATGCATCTGTGTTAAACATTTAAAATAGGTAGTACTCATGGGAAGACTGATTGGAGCTCAAAACTTGTACAAATTGACAGCCTCTCTTCACTCCATTTTTCATACTAAAGAAGTCTGCAAATATTCTTAGCTCACATCATTATTGCTCATCAGTGATTCTAATTAGCTAAACAGGAGTTTGTCTCAGTCATTGATCATCATCAGCTTCTTGACAGTGCCAGAATTTCTGCCCCTTCCATATTCCAATGGACTTTTTAAAATATATTTTAAATACTTAACAGCTCAATTAATAAAGTTGTTTGAAGATTTTTTTTTCTTAATATTTGTTACTCTTCGAAAAATAGGAGGTGATTGCTGCAATTCCTATCAAGTCTCATTTCAAGGTGTAACTGCAGATCCAAATATGATATGTAAGTTCTAGTCAGTCCTACTACCGTATGGGGAACTATCCTGTGACGAGTATGGAAAACAGTCTTATACCTCCAGGAAAAGTTGCTGATAAAGTTGTATATGAGGTTTCAATTTGTGCTTTAGGCTTCTGACAACATCCATTGTGTGCTTATATTGTGGAAATTAGAACATTTTTCTTTAACTGTGGGTGGTAATGTGTGAAATTATTTTTGGTGGCATTACTACAGCCTGTGCTATCTAGGAAGTCTGAAAAAAAAACTCAGAGAAGAAAAAAAATTACTTAAACTTTTCCCATTCATTACAGTGATGATCTATCTGTTTTTATAAACTATGTTCCTTGACATCTTTGTTCAAAGGAGTGTTTGACCAAGTATCAGAAAAGTGGAAAATGCTGCATTTAACTAGAAATGCACTTTCAACCACTGGCTAGCGTGTGTGTCTATTACAGGCATATTTTTTGCTTTAACAGTGATCTGTGGTTTTTTTGTCTTCAGTCCCAGACTTTATTCTTCAAACCCCTTTCATGCAACCATATCCTTAAGTCAGAGGGCTCCAGAAATTCTTGACTACCAATAATATGCCAGAATTGGCTGTGAATACTATTTTTCGAAGCAGTTTGTTCTTTATTTGGTTCTTGGCTGGCTTATTCACTTTCTTCCTAAAAAAATTAGGAAAAATAAATAAAAAAAAAAAAAAATTACACCCCCACAACCGTAAAGTTCCTTAGGGCTGAGAAGTCTACTTCACTGAACAGATTTTCAGATCAATTAGTGCATTAGAAAAGAAGTTTAATAATACTTTTCAAGTGATAATTGCATAGTAGAGTTAGGAGACTAGCTAGTTACCCAGTATTGGTGTTTAATTGAGTCTTTTTCTAAGCAAGGTTGACTTTGTGAGAGGAGATGATGGTTAGAGTTGGGAAAATGATGGTATACTGTGGATGGTAGATACAGAAGGGGGGCCCCTGGTGGTCTAGTGGTTAGGTTGCAGCACTCTCACCGCTGCAACCCGGGTTCAATTCCCAGTCAGGGAAAAACTCCCCCGGGCAGATGGAGCTCGTCAGCCCTGTAAGGCCATCCATCTAAGAGAAGGTCACTCTAAACAAACCTACGTCCTGAGGACCTCGCTGCCACTGTCCAAGCTTGCTCGACCCCGGCAGATGAACCTCAGGATTAAAGGGTGGGCTCAGTTCAGCGCACACTGTGTCTCACCTAAAAAATCCACTGCGCAGGCTCGCGAAGACTGGCCATACGTACAGATACAGAATGAGCGGTAGAGCAGTGATTTAATAAACAGCTGAATTAAAATGGAGAGGGAAATGTGGGAACAAAGAATGGATTGGACTTCCCCGTGAACAGTTAAGGTCAGGATACTTCTGAGAACTGGAGGCAATGCTATTCAGTGATTCAAGAGGCTTGTGTGTTTGTGCCTTTTGTGATATGATTCTTCTTGTATCTGAACATTACTATTCTAAGTACATTGTAGTAAAGACTTTCTTTGCCTTATGTCATCTGAACTGCTTAGAATTTTGGATCAGCTAGTTTTGGGTATGTGTCTGATCTTAAATTCTTAAGTTGTCTAGCTGTACTTAAGACTTGAGGAAACTTTGAATGTTTAATACTTGAATACTTAAATTTTAGATGTATGCTGGTATAGGTCCATCACTTGCTCAAATAGACCATGGTGTAACATGCTTATTGGAGATCGATACCTTCCTCCCAAAATATTTGGGGTTTGATTACTAAACTGTTGTCTTTGAGGAAGGGTACTTGCTGATAGACACTAAAAACCCCACAGCAAAGTAATTAAGTATAAAGTGATGGGGGGTGAGCTGTAATTCCCCTTAAGCAAGACCCAGAAGGACAGAAGGACCACTCTGCATGCAAGTCACAGTGTGACACAGAATGGCCGTTTATTGGACATGGACACCGGCTTATAAAGGGAGAGCAGGGAACTTGCTAGAACAAAGGGTGGAGACTGGGAGAAGTATTCAAGGAGCAGCCAATCACAGTAACAAGGGGTGGAACTTCTCTAAACATGGACAAATGAAAAACTATCTCTGGAGAATACTGGAATGTGGCAGGGTTGGACAAATAAGGAAAGGGTTTACACAGAACCAATGGGAGAAAAGGTAACAGGAGTACAGAGAAGGGAATCACACATTCTCATAATAAAACATGCCAAAAAGAGAACAATTGTATAACACTGGAAATAGGCACTCCTGTGGTTATGATGATCATATCTTGTGCATGACGGCGTAGGACCACTCTGAGATGTTTACTTCCTCTTCCTCCACTCTCTCCTCATTAGTTCTCTTTCACCACTCGTAAGACTCTCTTGAGGCACCTCCATCTCCCCCTTCTTTGTTTTGAAGAATTGGAAAAGCTTGGGATACACTTTTAAACACAACTTTTTTGACAAAACATATGATGCATGGGATAAAAGTAAGAATGGAAAATGTGGTTAACAGAAAAATCATACTTTAAAAAATTAATTTATTTACCCATATCAGGAGTGAAGGAAAATGAAGCCAATCCAACAGCCCTGCAATTCCTCAGTCTCGATTAATGGTTATAACGTTCACTAAATTTTTTAATTTTTTAATACTATGGTGTAGAGCTTCGGCATGATCAGAAGAATTGAGGCAACAGAGGCCCTCAAAATCCTGGCATCCATGGCCATGGGCCAGGAGCAGGAAATCAATAGCTGCTCGATTTTGGAGGCTGGCTTCTTTGATCTTTAAAGTATCAGCCAAGAGCCCTTCAATAGCAGAGGTGGTAGCATTCGCTTCTTTTCCCGGCCAACAAGCCGTATGTGCAAGGGTAGAAAGTGTATATGCAGTCCTGATTCCAGAGAAGGGGAAAATACCCCAAAAGTTCCGGGTTCGGGACCACAGTTCCATGTGAGGGTTGTGATTAGGTGGAACATGAATGTAATGCAACTTTTCCTGTCCTTCGATGGCAGGAAGAGTCAGAGCATATTCAGGGACATTTCTCTTTTGCCAATTTAATGATTTTCTGGTTTGTGTAAATCTTAATAGTTGGAATTTTGCTGAGTTAAATAGGGCAAGTTTTCCAATGGAACATGGTCCTGCCACAGGGTAACCAGGAATTCCTTGCCGGGTTCTGTCTTCACAAAAGAATCCTTTTGGCAGTTTCCTAGGTTTTGTAAACCTCTCAGTGGGAAGGATGTACAGTTTGGTACCATTGCACCATGCAGAAGTATTTTGGTACACGTTCGAATTAGGGGATAAAAGGAATTCGTTATTTCTGTGGGTAGTATAACGCTGAAATGTTATACAAGCACTGGCCAATGTGGACCCTAAAATGTCTAATTCTGGAGGGATGGTGTCTATTGGTGCCATGCGAGAGAAGGTTTGGGAGAGAGTAAGTGGGGAGAGGTGCTTTGTCTGATATGCAGGTACTTCTCAAAAAGCCACCCCAGATTTCATAATTTTCAACTGGGACTCCTACTAAACAAGTTTTAAATGGATGACTTAACGCTGTCCAAGGATAGACACATAGTGTTGGTGTCGGTGGCTTTTGCTAAGGTGATCCAGACATTTTCACTGGTTTGCTGCATCCATTCTGGTATGGGAGATGCAAAAGTGTTTTTCCATGGTAAGAGGAAGATGACGATCAGCAGGATATTCAGGCATCTCCAAGGTATGGTTTTCTGCACTTGGAGGGTATCCATTTCAGCCCACTGTCTGTGGAGATACAAACATGACCTCTCCCCCAAGTGATGATGGGGAAAGGTCCCAACCAGTTATCAGTTAACAGGTCTTTATACAGGATTTTAGCTTTTGGAGACGGTACCAGATGTTTAACAGAAAAATGTCGGAAAACTGGAGGATGTCTGTCCTGAATTCTGTTAAGGAAGTTAAGGACGTACATTACTTTCTGAAGGCAATCATTGGGTGAAAGGTTCCCACTTCCCCTTTTTTGTTTCTCCAGTATGGACTTTATGGTTCTATGGGCTCTTTCCACAATACCTTGTCCAGTTGGAGAGTGGGGAATGCTCGTGCCATGTTCCACGCCCCACAATGCCAAGAACTCCTGGTTACTTTGCCAAGAACTCCTGGGTGTTGTTTTTATTTGTTTTGGGATTCCTATATGGGCAAAAGCTGTAGTTAGGTGTTTTTGGACATCATGGCTTTTTTCCCCAGAGTGAGCGGTGGCAACTATGTAGCCCGAAAAAGTGTCAATTGACACATGAATGAATTTCAGTTTGTTAAAATAACCGATGTGTGTCTGTCTGCCAGATTTGCAAAGGAGGTAATCCTCGAGGGTTCACACCCTCAGCTGGTAGAGGAGTGATTAGCTGACAGTCTGGGCAGGCAGAGATGATGTCTTGTGACTGTTTTTGAGAGATACCACATTGTTTTTGCAGGGCTCTCGCACTCTGGTGAAAGAAGTCGTGAAATATTTTTGCTTGTTCAAGACGCTGTGGGATGACTGCCGACCCTGCTAAAAGGTCGTCTTGGTGATTCCCCTCTGCTATTGGACCTGGAAGAGTGGTGTGGGAGCAGATATGAGTGATAAAAAAAAGAGATCTGTGATCAACAACATAAAGTAATTTTTGGAATAAATAGAATAACTTCATTTTTAATATCTTTCAAATAAGAATTTTCACAGCGTTGGACAATGCCAGAGACATATGCTGAATCAGAAATAATGTTAGGTTTATCTGGGAATAAGGATAGAGCTCAAACAACTTCTGATAATTTGACCAGTTGTAGTGAGCCTGGAATGTATGTCCTGTTTCCACTCCATATGTTCTTTCTCAATTATCACCGCATTTCCAGTAGTCCCCGAGCTATCTGTAAATACAGTCCGTATGTTAGGGATAGGATTTGGAGTCCAATTTGAACTGTATTCTAACGGAATTTTATTTATGTTTTGCACAAATTTGCACAATGGTAAATGTACTTTCATTTGGCCCACAAAATCTGAAAGGGAGACTTGGAAATCTAGGCTCATTATCAACATTTGCTCCAGGAGCTGGGAAGTCTCTTTTGGGTCTGAACCTGAGAGTTCTCAGCATGTGGTCCAGCCCTTTAAACATAATTTGGCTGAACTGTAAGGAAATCAAAGTTTTTGGAAACTGGTGAGGAAGGAAGATCCACAAACACATCTTACTGTTGCTGGAATAGAATTGGCCCAATAGTGTGAAAGGTTGAGTAGGTCCCCTCAACACAATGAGCACTGCATCTTCCTTTTCTAGTCTTCAATGTACCTGCAAGGAATTGATTTTGTTAGTAACAAGTTCTACGGACTCTGGCCTCTGGCGTCAGTGTTCGGGGAGATGTTAATTCAGAGTTCCCCTTTAATAATTCAAATAGGGGATGTAAATCGTCTGTAACTAGGCCTACTACGGGACGCAGCCAGTTGAGAGTCCTTAGGATTGTTTGCAGGTCGTTGAGAGTTGACACCTGTACAGGAATGGTTATTTTCTGAGGTTTTATAGTCAAGTTTGTAATTTACCACCCCAGATATTTCCAGGGGGCAGACACTTGTATTTTTCCTGGTGAAACAGTAAGTTTATTCTCTGAAAGGATGATAAGGACTGCTGTTGTAACTTCGTGAAGGCTTGTAGACAATGAGGTTGACAAAAGAATGTAATCTGTATAATGGGGACAGATGGCATATGGAAATTTAGACCTGACTGAAGATAAAATATTGGCAATAAAGCTTTGACAAATGGTTGGACTGTTTCGCATCCCCTGAGGAAGAACTGTCCACTGATATTGATGGAGCGGTTCAGTGAGATTTTCTGTTGGAATTGAAAAAGCGAATTTCTCTTGACCTAGGGGATGTAAGGAGATGCTAAAGAAGCAGTCTTGGATGTCAATGACTGTAATGGGCCAGTTTTTGGGGATCATGGAAGGTGCTGGCATTCCAGGTTATAAGGCTCCCATTGGTTTAATTGCTTTATTAATTTCTCTAAGGTCCTGGAGTAATTTCCATTTTCCTGAGTTTTTCTTGATACAAAAAATGGGAGAGTTCCATGGACTTTTAGATGGAACTATGTGGCCCAATTTTTGTTCTTCTACTAGATCTTCTAATGCGGCTAATCTTTCCCCTCTGACAGGCCACTGGTCTACCCAGATTGGGCAGGTGGACACCCAGTCTAGGTGGATTGGTTGTTGGATGCCAGTGGCCACTAAGATAAATTTGTAGACAGAAAACTCCCCATTGGTCTAGGACATCTCGTCCCCATAGGGTGAGTGGCACTTTTAGGATAAGAGGTTTTATAGGGGCAGTTCGGTTGTCTGAATTGGTGATTCGTATGATGTCGTGAATTTTCGTGGGTGTTTGGGTGCCACCAACACCTGTTACCTCTGTGTATGTTTTCGCAGTGGTCCAATTTCGAGGCCAGTCTTTAGCTGCTATAATTGTCATGTCAGCTCCTGTATCAATCAAGCCACTCACTGTTACTTGTTGTCCTGCTAAATGAGAGAAGATTCGACGTGTTAACATTGGTTTGGTTTTTGATACTTGTGTCCAATTCACAGATGGACATACAATCTTCAAAATGTTGCAATGGTCACAAACATGTGAGAGGAGTGTCAGTAAAGAGCTCTATTGAGGAAGAAGAAAGTTGCACAGTTACTTTTAAGTCACTTAAATTCCCATTAGGAACAATTTCAGGATTGATTGTAATTCCTTTTTCTTTACATTCTAAATGCGAGGATAATAAAAAGTTATCATTTCCTGCAAGGTTTTTGTCAGGAATAACTGACATTTCCTGTGGATCTAATGTTTCAATGACATAATTTCTTGCAGGAAACAAAATTACTTCATAAGTTTTTAGTCTGTCTCTTCTGCCATTGGAGTGGGAGTTTGTTGTTTGTCATGGTGGAATTTTGGGGCTCTTGGGGTCATCGCATGGTCCCTTGCACTCTCTCCCGTTTCCCTGTTTGCAGCACTGGCAGTGTCATTGTTTTCTGTTTTGTAGGGGACTCCCATCCTTATGTTGCGTTGAAGGGCAAAACCAATGCCAGTGATACCCTTTTTGGCATCTGGGACATGGGCTTTTTGATGGAGTAGGGGGTTTCCCCACTTCTGGACATTCATGTGAAAAATGTCCAAATCAATTACATTTAACACATTTATATTTTTGTTCTGTCTGCTTCTATTATAACATCTGTTATTACTTTTGTTCTTGCTTGTTCTGCTTCTACTAAGGCATCTGCAATAATTTTTCCTTTATGTTGATTAGAACTGATCTCTTTGCAGGCCTGTATCATAGACGTAGGCATGGGGTTTGAGAGTGCTTGCAGGACTGGTTGACAGTCTGAATTAGCCTGTTCAATTGCCAGTTTTAAAAACAATGCATCCTGAGCTTCTGGATGTTTTATTTGATGGGTAATTGCATCTCACAAACGGTTGGCAAAATCATAAAAAGGCTCTTTAAGGCCTTGTTGTATGTGAGCAAACAACAGTGTTGTCGTCGTTGCTTCTGCAACTGTCTTTATAGCTCTAAGTGCCAGACTTTTGGTTTTATCTGAATAATCCAGAGGGACTTTTGCTTGTGTCCTGGAATATGGACCCTCTCCATATAAATGGTTGATTGATTCTTGTACTGGTACTCGACGGCTATTAAGGGACTCTTGTGCAGATTGTCGGATTAAACTTTTCCATTCATGTTTGAAAAGCATATATTGCATTGTATTTAGAATTGCTTGGGTAACTACTCTAATGTCATTTGGGGTAAATGTATAGGCAGCAAAAAGAGAGTCTAACATTTCAGTAACAAATGGAGAGTTAAGTCCATATTCAGTTAAAGCTTTCTTTGTATCTCTCAAAATCGGATATGACACTGTTAAGATTCTGCCTCAGTTAAAATGGTAAATACATTTCAGACATTAAATGTCTTTTGGAATATTTGTTGAATATTCATGGTTTGACTTTTCTTTGCTCATTACAGCACCTGAATTGTTTTCTTTATGAAGATTTTTTTTATATACAACTGCTTAAGACTATTTCCTGTATATTTTTATTTCTCCTAGCTAAATGTAGCTTAAATGCATATCTTTTAAGGTGGGTTTTTCTTAGTTTTCTTCAAGTCCTACAACACATCAGTTGTCTTAGATTTGTAATAGGAGAGTGCTGCTTGAAGTCCTTGCCTTGAGACCTCAGTTTCCAAAAACTTCACTTGAAATTCCATACCATTTTTGTTTAGTTCTTTATTTACTCAAGATCAGACTAGATATTTTAGCAGTCATAAAACTTTATGAAAAAAAGCCATGTTATTGGGTGGTCTGTGATGACAGTGCAGTTTAGTCTTTAAAATCACTGCTAACAGTAGACTACACAGTAGTAACAATGGAGAAAAATAGTTCTCCATATTTCTACTATCCTTATTGGTCACTGTTATAAAATGCTTCAGCTATTAAACCTTTTGTGTACAGCTGGATATTTTCATCCACCTTAGATCACATTTACACACTCATGTACCACTGTTTCATTCCCTTACAGCTCTGAAACATTACCATTTTAGAAGAGCAAAAGTTGCACAAGTAGGATTTTCTGGCTTATGTAGATGGAAGTTTACGCGTACTGTGAGAAGACGAATAATCTGGATGAGTTTCTGCTTCTGTCACCTTGGTGCTGGAATTACCTGAATTATTTGACCATTTGTAGGGAATGTATGTTTCTCAGACCTTTAGTTGCAGGTATATGATAAGAACTTTGGCTTATGCCGAGGAATCTTTGAATATCCTTACTGCTGCAACATTTATTTTCTTTCTACCTAAAACAGAAGCCAGTAAGGGCATCAATGTTTAAAACTCAATTAAGAAAGAGGATAACCATGAGATGAGATAGTTTGTAACTAAAGTGTTAATGACTTATCAGCTGACATCCTACAAAGTGTTCCAGAGATGATAATAGCTCTGCACTTAATAACCACGTAAGAGTGGCTCTGCTCATCCCTGTTACCCGAGCTTCTGTACTGTCTTTCTTTTTTTGTCTGTGTGAAAGTTATGGATTCTGTCCATGTGAAAGATTGTAATGATCGATGATGTTCAAAAGTGTTGTTTCAGAGAAATGCCTTTTAACTGAGAGAAGGATTTAACAAATGCAAGCAGTTTTGTGACTCTACATTGCCAAGAAGAGAAGAAAGCATTTTGTTCATTCTGTGTCCATTGTACACTTTCTGCTTTTGGGAAAGAATGAGACAGATAATGTCAACTACTTAAAAATGTATTTTAAGACCCCTTGCTTCTATTTCTTTTTGAACAACGTTGTGTTAGCTGTTTTCAGATGTAATTTGCTGTCACTTGCCATATGCTCCCTGATTAATTCTGCAAAGCCTGTCAGCTTCAGATAATTTAATTTTCCGTGCTTTAAAATGACATTCATTATCAGGACATGAAAAATTCAAATGATTAACTGCAAATTATGACTATTAAAGTGTCTGGGTTTTTTTGTTTGTTTCCAGAGAAAAACAGAAAGCTGGAGTCAAGGACAGAAGAGTTTTAGAGCTTTTAGAAGCCAAAGACAGCAAAATAGAAACACTAGAACAGGTTTGTATTATGTTTAAACAGAGCAGTTAAAAAAACTTGATATTGACATGACATTTATATTTCCTAAAATGAGAGAATAGTTTACTGTTGTATCTTAAGGAGAAAGTTGCAGGTGATTCAGAGATTATAACCTTCTGATAAAGTATTAATTAAATTCTTCTGAGTTCTTCAAACAATTGATCTTTTACCTAAACGTTTCTATGATTTTAGATGAAACTTTTTCTGCAAATTTTAATTGGTCGTTCTCTCATTTTGCCTAGTGGGCTAACCTACACTTGGATTTCAGTCCAGAAGAGCTCTGACTATATTTAGGGTTGTAATGTGCCCATGCTTTGGAAAGATTTGCCTTCCTAACAAGTACAAAAAAATAAACCTGATGCACCTTCTGCCTGACAAGAGTGGTAGTGTTTCTCCTTTTATTATTAAATAAATTCATATTTGAATGAATATATAGAAAACATATATACATTATAAATACGATGATATACAGTAGATACATTATATATTATTATATAATTCTTTTTTTTATGTACTAAATAATGTATAGTATATTATCTGTATGCCCTCTATAATCTATATTATATACTCTGTATTTTTATATTTATATCCAAGATAGAATGTATTAGATATAATAGAATGTATTATATTGCATATAATATGTAGATATATGAAATATGTAAATATATAAATATGAGAATTTAATATAAAATATTGTTTATTATTAAATAAACTTTTATTTTGTATTATAGCAGTGGTCGAAGTTTCAGTGTGTTGTCACATCCTTATGGCTATAGGTGTGATGTGTAATGTGTTTGGTGCATGCACACACATCATTTTGATAAACCAGTAACGTATGATTCCTGTATTTCTACCCTGTCCCTATCTGAAAGACAAAATACTTGTTTATAGGAATATGTGTGCAGTAATGTGCTTTTAAGAAGGGTTGACTGCTGTGGCAGCTTCTGAACCTGAAGTGTGCATCTGCATGAGATTGCACTCTGTGGTTTCAGATCAATTTCAGAAGCTGAAACTGTAATTCATCAGAAATCTGAAATTGATGTTGTGATGCATTTACATCATCCACATGGAAGTGGAGAGAGGCTGGAAAATATAACTGGAACCTTCATAAAGTGGCAGCCAGGAAAGAAGAGTTTTGTCAGCAGGATGGGAGAAACCCTGGATATACATAAAAACAGGGGAATGAGAGGCTAGAGAGCAGCCACACAGAAAATCCAGGGGTCCTGATCAACAGCAAGTTGAATATGAGTCAGCAGTGCCCTGGCAGCTAGGAGGGCCAACCATGTCCTGGGGGCCATCAGGCAAAGCATCGCCAGCTGGTTGAGGGAGGGGATTGTCCCGCTCTGCTCTGCACTGGGGTGGCCTCACCTTGAATACTGTGTGCAGTTTGGGGCACCACAATATAAGAAAGATGTTGAGCTGTTAGGGAGTGTCCAAAGGAGGGCAACAAAGATGGTGAAGGGCCTTGTGGGGAAGCCGTATGCGAAGCAGCTGAGGTCACTTAGTCTGTTCAGCCTGGAGGAGAGAAGAGGGAAGGGAGACCTCGTTGTGGTCTACAACTTCCTCACGAGGGGAAGCAGAGGGGCAGGCACTGATCTCTTCTGTGGTGACCAGCAATAGGACCCGAGGGAATGACCTGAAGTTGTGTCAAGAGGAGCTTAGTTTGTGTATTAGGAAAAGGTTCTTCACCCAGAGGATGGTTGGGCACTGGAACAGGCTCCCCAGAGAAGTGGTCACAGCACAAAGCCTGATGGGCTCAAGAAGTATTTGGATGATACTCTAGGGCACATGATGTGATTCTTGGGGATGGTCCTCTGCAGGGCCAGGAGTTGGCCTTGGTGATCATTGTGAGTCCCTTCCAACTCAGGATATTCTATGATTCAGCAGTCCTAACAGATGAGGAGAACAGAAGCTGTTGTTTTGGTGATTGTCACAACTGTAATGCAGCCCTTTCAGTTAGCTTCTCTTGAAGTGTCATTGACTTGGGAGGTGGGTTGTGAAGGGCACCAGTTAGTGCCAGTGCTGTAAATAAAAGCTGTGTATAGAGGTGATGTCATTCTGACCTTCTTGCTTATCCACTGGCTGGGATGCTACAGGACTGAAACAAAGGATCGTTTTCTGAGTTCTGTTGATTTGGTAGTAAAAGACTGGAGGTGGCATAGAAAATATATTGTTCATTTGTTTTGTTTTACTGGATTTTTTTCTTCTTTGTTTATCTAAGGAGGAAAAGATGCTATTTTTGTAATTAATATGCAAATAGTCTACTTGTGAAAATGTGTATTGTGATGATAATGACAATGAATATTCTTTTCTGTAACGTACAGACAGCAAGACTTCAAGGCTGTGTATTGCAGTCTGTGTATTTTTTAAGTGTATTGCTGTGTATTGGTTTCGTCTAGGAAGGTGGGATTACCCAGTCCTGTCTTCTGTTGTTTTTCTCTTCCCCTTCATAGAATCATAGAATCAGCTGGGTTGGCATCATGCAGAGATTCAGTTGCAACAGTATAATTTGTGGTAGGGTATTTATTTACTAGGAGTTTCTGAGTGGCCACCAAACAGCTGATTGTATGAATCAGTGTTGAATAAGGGAAAAGGAAAATAAATGACCTATCTCATAATTCAGCATGAATGTAAGCTGATATTGCTGCCAGAAACAACAAGAAAACCCTACAAGGAGAACATGAGATTGTATTCCTTCTCTTGTGTTCTGCTTAAACTTTATCCTGCTTAAGAAAACTTTTAAAATTGCTGTAAGTAGAAGAGCATATTCTTCACAGCCTAGGTGAGATCCAACTAGTTAGTTCTGCTGAAAGCTGAATGAGCTTAATTTGTGATGAGATATTTCAAGTGTTAGAACAGTTTCCATTTTAATGGATATTACTGAAAATCAGCTAAATTAATTTGGAAACTTGTGATGGAGAAGTAGTATGGTCTTTAATCATGTTTGTACAACCTAACAAGGAAGAAAAGTGCTCAGATATTCATGAGAATGGTATCTGTGCCCTGAGGGGTAAAAAATCAGTGTAAATCATAGTTTTTCTAAACTTCTACTGTGCAATATCTTTGGAATACAGTACATGCATTGAACTTCTGTGTACTTAGAACACCTTCAGTCATGTACCTTTCCTAAATTACAGAGGTATAATCTTTTATTTTATATAAATAAAATAGAATAAGACTTTTTTCTTGACATGAGTTTATTGTATAGCTTCATATTGTGTTAAACATTTTAAATATGAATTAATGTGGGACATTTAAATATGTACCATTCAAAGTTTCAAACAAATGTAGTATTTATTAAAGCACTTAAGGTTATTTTTGTGTATTATTGCACATAAATTCAGTACAAAATATATTGTATTGAAGTTTTCCATTGTACTTTTCTCTTTGCTCCTTTTTTTTTTTAATTTTTGTCTTTTTAATTGGTTGATTTGTAACTTTTTATCCTGATAGTCACAACTGGGCCTCATCTAGTATATAGATATATTTATTCTAAATGCTGTGTGGGTAAAATCTTACTCATTTGAGATTAGTATCTGGATTTCTATAATGATTTTTTTACTATAACTTTTGTTTCATGCAGTGGCTCAAAACTCTTTTCTCAGTAGTTATGTATCTCTGACGTATATACATCACTTCTGCATGTGTTTCAAGGAAAAGAATTTCTAATTGCTACATTTAAGTGCATAAAACAGTCTCTTAGAATTTTAATTATTCATCTTCTAAAGGCTGATAGATATCTTGCTACAGAAATCTTGTTTCATGCTCCCTTTTCTTTGGAAACATTTTTCACTTGTATTTAATTTATAATAATTGTGTATGTCTCAAACAGATCACTGGTGTAATTTTTTTCTTAAAAAGTAAGGTGAGGTTTTGGACGAATGTATTACATTTTTAAAATCAAACAATTAGTTTAGTGGATAATGTGGAAACAGAGAACAGTCTTCTGCCATTCATGCAATAGATAAATTAAAATATCTTAACCTGTTTTCCTTAGAAGACAAAATTAAAGATGTGTAAAAATAGCAGTAAACCTTTTCTATAACATTGTTAATTAATTAGGTTTCAATTTAGATCTGGAGGAACTAAAGCTAATCTTTTTGTCCTAGACCTTGTAATGTTTCAAAACCTTATCAACTGATTATACTCTAGAGGGGTTAAAATAGTACTAGCTTGCCTCATTATCTGCAGTTGAAAATCTTCAGCTTGCTGTGCAAATCTATATTAAAGCCCCTTTAATGGGTCCAATTGAAAGAAGCATAATTCTACCTTCAGGCATTAATTAACACTAATAAATTTTTCTTAACTTTTGTACCTTCACATGATTGTATTTTTCTTTGTAGTAAAATGCTTTTGTTAAATTAAGACAAAGGTATACAGACATTACTGCCATTTAAACACTTTATTTCCAGTAGCATATAAGCCTGATTATTCTTGTATAATGAGGGACAGGAGGATAATTTCAGTAATAAGGAGTTTGGATGAATGTGTCAGCAGTGATGAGATTATGCAAAGTTTATAAACTCTTTGCAAAAAAGTTTGTCCAGTGAAGGAGATTTATGAATACTTCAGACATAATATGTCTGAGGACACTAACACATTTTTTTTCCTTAAAAAGTTCATTTTACTCGATATGTACACTGGAAAAGGGATCAGCCTTCAGTGGTGAAACCTGTGTTTTATGTAACACCTTTGAACTGCATCAGTGAATTATCATATATCTTTGTACCTTTCTGCTTGCCATCTACTAGTTAGTTTTCTCATAAAATTAAGGAAGGGAAATCTTGTTAAGGACTTGATCTCAGTGAGAAAGATGGGAAGGAAAGTATATTATTCACATAGTTGAAAGCTGCTGATTTTGGTTTATTGAAAGAACGCTACCTGAGGTAGGTAGTGTGATGACTCTTGCTAATATCTGTGGGCTTCTTTGTTTGAATAAATTAATAAGCTGTAAATTACAGTGTACCTTTACAGCTCATTAGTATTTTTGTTTGAATTCGTGGCAGGAATGCTTTTTCTACCTGTTGAAAATCTGTGAGGTAGGTAACTCCATTTTAAGGCGAGTAGTTTTCCTACTTAACTCTGCAAAAAACCAGCTATATTGGGTATTCCTACAGGTGTACTGTAAATCCGTGCGTTACCTTTTCAGTAATTTGCCTGTGTAGCCACTCCTGAAGTTGACTAAAGCTTCTGGATCTTTATAACTCAGCCTTCATACTCTTAGTGGTGATTCTACAAAACCATGATATGATAGCTGCACTTGGATTAGACAGGAAAAAGTACAGTAAGTAAAGAAATATGATGTCTCTTGTCCTCTGCCCATTACATTAGTTTGAAATGCATGATTTCTTAAATATTGAGCAGAATATTTAAGCCTAGAAGGAAGAGGTAGGTCATCTTTATGATCTCATTCATCGTCTTGGGAGCTAGTGTCTAGTTTGGAAATTTCATTTTCAGTCCAGTTAAGCATAGTTATCGTATAGCTAATGAGTATATTGTACAGCCAATAGCATAGCCTTTTTTGTGAGGTAGAAATGGTTTCTAAAGCCATTGGAATCTGATTCTACTGCAGAAGAGATTAACTGCTTAACTGTGTTCAGTATACTATTTCATTGCTGTAGTGACGCTTTTTTTTTTTAAAGTTCTAAAGTCAGTATGGTTTTAAGAGGTTGAAGCTGGATTTTATTCCCCCTTTAAGGATATTTGATGAGGAAGGTTTTCAAAAATCATGGCTTTATATTGGAATACAGGCAGATTTCCTCAAGTTCAAGAAGATGGTTGTGCTTTAAGGATCAAATAGCAGTGCCCTGTGAGATTAGGTTCTGGCCTTGCGAATCTGCTGACGTCACTTAGGAAGGGGCTTGTCGGAACACTTGATCAGAGCAACGGCTGTTATTTCTTTGCTACGCCTGATCTGGCAGCATTGATGCATATGAGGGTAATGAAATACTGCTGTGTCAGGCATAGATGCTAGTACGTATTGATTCCTGCAGATCTCAGATTGTCATGCACACTTCCAGAGGCAGAGGCTAATTCACTCTGAGAACGCTGTATAAGCCTTGCTGGAAAGGAGACCACAGGGAAAAAAAATCCAAACCTACATCCATCAAGATCATCCTCTTCAATGAGGATAAGAGAAAAGCTTATTTAGCAGATTGTTGATTTTGGTGTGAGATTAGTATAGGGAGTAGGGGGTAAAAAAAATACTCTGGATTTTATGTTGCCTGACCTAGAAGGCTGTGCTGCTGCTTATTTTCATGACATGGTTGCTAAGAAGAAAGGAAAGAATAGAGAAAAAAATCAATTTATTGGGCAATGTTGCTTTACAGCACTGTGTTATGGGTCATATAGAAAATCTGATCTGTCCTGATGCAGAGGATCACTAGTGGTGGCAAAACTGTCAGATTATATTGTCAGTGTTTGCAGTAGTTATCCTGAGAGCTGTTATACACTCATTAGAGGAAAATGGACAATTAATCTCTAAATGTAGCAGATGCATTGCTGCAATACATGCTGTACTGGTTGATATTGATGGTGCATTTATTATAGATGTACAGCTTTTCGATTTTGAAAAAATGCTGTCTTATTTCCAAACTAGAGGTGTATTTTTGTGAAAAACTGCCTCTAAGTATTTCCCCTTTAAAGGGCAAACAGCTTCTGTATTCATTGTTTCAGAGATGGAAAACCTATTGCACAGATGCCAGAAACAGCATTTGGTTCCCTTATTAATGCAAAAATGCAGCTGCTGTTAGTGTTTTCTTGCGCTATACCTGTGCAGCAGAAGAAACCAGGAGAAAGGGATACAAAGGGTTGCAAGGTATTGTAAGAAAAGATCTGTAAAGCTTTGTTTTAGTGGATGGAAGAAAGAAGGTGCTGCAGTGGAGTTGTAAGGAGCAGCTTGAGCGGAAGGAGATGGTGCACATCGTAAAAAAGTTTTGTCCATACTGTGACCTACTCAGTAGGTTGTTGATGAGAGACGGTTCCATTGCTGCTAGGGGAAAGTGAGATGCTAGACTTGCAAGGGTGATACACTCCATGAAGCTACTGTTTATTTCCACCATGTGTTTAAATACTGAAAAATTCTGACAGGTGTTTTGATTAAGATAGCAAACTCTGCTGAAGACACCAAACTAATCACATCAGGTAAGTCCAAAGAGGGCTATAGGGAACATGATGTTTATAGTAGATTATGCTGTTTGACCCTTCCTTAATCTGTGGGTCAGGTGAGAATTCAGGAGCAAGGCCGACTAATAGTAGAGGAGTAAATACATATTCCCTACCTGCAGGATGAAGTCAGCTGCTCATATTGTGGGTCTGCTTCTCTGTAGAACCATTATACCTGATCCTCTTAAAAAAAGGGCTTTAAAGAATCTTCATTTTCTGTTCTATTTCCTGCAAAACAGACCTGCCCTTTTCCTCCAGCGCATAAATGGTAGGAAAACACATTTGAATGGACAGTGTTTTAAGACTGTTTTTCCTTGTCTACATCTTTAAGTTACCATGTTTTATTTCATGTCTAGTATTGATAGAAATAGGCATTCAAAAGTTCTCATTCATTTTGGAAATTCATTTACAGGTGCTTGCTTGCAGTTTCATACTGCTTTTCCTCAGAAACAATTTTTTAAATTGTTTTATCTCAGGGAATCCTGGAAAGCATGGGATTGGATGAGGAAAAACAAACCAACTTCTGCTAGTATGAAAATCAAGTGAGCTCCCCTACTTCAATTACTCTCTATTTATGCTTTGTTTTTTAATTTATTTAAGATTGTTCTAGCAGAAAGTTAGGTGTGAAAAATAGGAATTAAAAATGGGATATATGTGGGAGACCAGGAGAGGTTTGATTACGAGCAGTGGAAAAAAGAAATAGAGATATGTGAAGAGATCTGCGGGACCGCCGAGGACAGCACCTTCTCTACATTCAGATGATGAATGGGACTGTTGAGACTCTGCAATTGTGTTCATGTTCAATGTTCATTGTATTTTTACCCTTTATTGTACCCTATTCCCCGCTTTTTATAAAAAATCCTCAGTGTTCTGTACCCTGGTTTATGCCCTTCTCCCTGATTGGCTCACAGGTGTCACATTGCAGTAACTCATTATTTAGTAATCCCTTATTTGGTTAATACCTCCCTTTTTTCTCCTTATATGGTCTGCATTAACATTCTCCTCCCTAACTCCTCCCTAGCTCCACCCATGTTTCCAGTATCTTCCTTCCCTACCCTTTATAAGTCAGCTCCTCCCTTCAATAAAGGTCCATTTCATCCTTTGTGTCCAAAGAGGAAGAATCCTTATTCCCCCAGGCTGTGTCAGATATGCATTCAAAATACTGTTGCATGAGTTATGTCACTTGCTATTTTTCATTGGTTTTTCATCCTTGTTAGGAGTCAAGTTCTAAGTTGAATAGTCAGCTGTGAATACAGGTATCTTCTGGAATCTGCCTACTGTAAAATCAGGTAGCACTGTTGAAATTTTACTTTTGGAGCAGTATGGATTTAAAAATAACTTCTAGTTTATATTATAACTAGCTAGTGTCATTTTGAGTCTGAAAGGATACTACAGGCTGCAGAATGCAGCAGATGACTTTTATAGCATATGGTTACCTTTTCATAAATTATTTACATGGAACTTCTGTTCATCCTACATCTGAAAATAATTAAAGAATCTAATGAATAGTCATGAGATGAAAGAGAGTGGATTTCTTTTGTTCATTTTAATATTTTCTTTTTTTTTCCTTTGTCTGGGAGAACTATATGAGAATATGACTGTTGCCTGTTAAACATGCATATGAACGTTCAAGTTTAGAACCATGAGAACTAATGAAGTTGTAAAAAATTTAAAGGGAGATTTAAGAAACTGAAATCAAGGGAAGCTGTGAGATGTTACTCACACATTTTTAGTGTGAGTGTCTACTTATTTTTCAATTCCTGCTAGAAACAAAAGGAGAAGGTGGAAGGAGAGGAGAAGTTAAAGAGTGTGGTAAGTCAACCTCAATTACTCAGTGAGGAAAAAGAGAGGATGAAAGGGAGGGAATAAGTCTCAAAAGGTTGAAGTCAAAATTTTGAGGAAAAGACATTTGAAAGAAACAATATTGTCACATTTAAGCTTTAATAAAATAATTTCATTACTAAATTAATTTTGTTTCCGCTTAAGATGGCAGTATTTCTTTAAAGTCACTGCTTGTGAGAAAATACTTCAATTTTTCATCAGTTTGTATTCATTTTTACTTTTTTTTTTCACATGGTATATTAAAAGTGGACTATGGCACAGTGAAAGCTTCTGATAAAGAGTGCAATGAAGAAAGCACAGAATATAGTATTTCTTTTTACCCTGATCCTTTCAGTGGTGGAAATCAAATGCATGCTCCTTTGTTGCAGTCATAAACGGATAACTTAATATTGTGGTGCAGAGATTTGAGTATTTTCATGAAGCACTTCAACAGCCAGCGTGTTTTTGCATTTGTATATTTTTAGAATTGTTAGCATTGAAGGATATATGTCATCCTTGTATTTCTGCTAGATGTTTTCACCCTAGTTTGAGTTAACTTGTTGTTGTGAAGTAAAACCTGCTCTTATCTGCAATTTATGAACCCATATAGAGGTAGGTATGCAATACTGATTTAGCAGTGCAGTCTGATCAGATTTCAAAATGCAGAGATAAGAGTTAGTTTTTCCCTGCCTTGACTCCCAAAATATAAAAGTTTGGAGAATACTTTATGCAGTAATAGCAAATACAGCTGTTGTTTCATAGTTCTTTCCACATGCTTTTAATTTAGCAGATGAAAAAAATCTTTCACTGAAGACTGGAATTTCAGTGATTGTGTCTGCAACATCAAACAGTACACAAGTTCTCGTATTTTTATGCTAACTCACATTGGTTTTGGAATCAGACTCCTAGTGTTAAGGAGTTGTTTTTGTTGCCACTTTCACTTTCTCCATACTGTCTAAATTCACAATGGTTGGAAATGAGGTTTTAATTTAAAAACTTCTGTTTTATATGTGTTCACATAAAATATGGACAGATAATTTTAACATCCTATTGCCATGAAAAGACTGAGATGTTCTCAACTAAGACAAAAAAGGATTAATTTCTTCTTTCAGTTCTGACCTGTCATTTTCATAGCAGATTTCCTCAGTTTGACGTAGTATGTTATTTTGCTTCCTCTTCAGGTTCATATGAAGGTATTTTAAAAAGTAGTATTTTCTAGTAAACAATATAACATTATTATGGAAGAAAAAAAATTGTATTGTGCTGTAGTTAAGTGATGAAAAATGAATTCTGGAATGACAGTCCTTTTAAACATCAAAAGGTCTGCTACACCAGGTCGCAGTGTTTCTTTCTTTGTATGTACTGTTGCCTGGAGCACTCAGAGCTCCAGCAGTATAGAGGGAATACTCTTTGATTCTTCCCAGCTAAACAAAAGAGTAAAATCAGATTCTTTTGGTTTTCATTAGAGAAAATTTACGTCTAGAATACAGTTTTCTTTCTTGGAAGTTTGTCTATGAAAAAACCTTTGGAAGTGTACTTTAGCTGTTTTAGTTATCATAGAATGATAGAATCAGCTGGGTTGGAAAAGACCTCCAAGATCATCAAGTCCAGCCCTTGATCCAACAGTGCTGTGGTTCTTGAGCATGAAGGTGTCAAACATTGCTTTTGTCCTGTTGTATTCAAACAAGTACAACTGATTCAACACAAAATGTAAGCTGAGTTTGTTCTTACGTAGCATCAGCCTGTCTTTATGGTATCTAGACAAATACCAGTAGATACTGTGGGAATAGACAAATTCCTGATGAGTGTTTCACCTGGTGAAATCTGTTAAAATAGCCTCGTGTAGGAGGTTGCCCTGTATGTTGATCAGGTATGTTTTTCTTCCCCGCTGTTTCACTTGCCTGTCAGAACAGGGAGGTCTTTTAGGAACACTGCTTGTGTTCTCTTCTTAAGAAATCAGTCTTTACTCTCTTTCTCCTATTAGGCAAGGTAATTTGTAGGTTGAGGAAGCAAAGTACAAAAACAGCTGCACAGGCAAGGGCAGACGATAATTTACTTGTCTGTATCTAGAAAATTCTTTTTAATGACCCTTATATCTGCCCAGTCATGGCTCCCAAGTCATACTTCTGGGTTTTTTCCCTTCTTTATAAGAATGTGAAATGAGCAGATATGAGAGTAAAAGTTCAGTTCATTTAGAGGAAAAGATGAGCATGCAAAGTGGTAACCCAAGAAAAATGCTTTGAAACATTACAGGATTTTTTTCTGTGCAAGTGTAACTTACCTAGATAATGTTTCACTACTGCTGCAGTAGATGACTTTGTAGACTACTCAGGTGAGTTTGCTGCTTAGTAATTGATGTGGTGTATTTGCCTCTTGATTAATTTAAAGTGTTAAGGGGGTCAGTTGTGGAGATAAGTAATTAGTGTGCAAGTGTGACTCAGGATAATCTGTCTGATTATCCTGAAAAGTATGCAGTGTAAGTACCTTATTTCAGTTGAAAATTTAATCTCAGCAATACAGAACAAACATTTGAAATAGCTAGCAGCACTTTTGTACCTTCATGTCTCCATTCATCCTCTACATTGCTGGAAAATATCCCATTCTAGACAGAACCTAAATATCATTGATTTTGTGTCACAAATATACGTCTGCTTACCAGTTTCCACAGAGTATATAATGAAACTAAATAGTAACATTATGTAGCTCTGTACTCAGAAATTAGATCCTTGAAGAGCTGGAGCTTTTTTGAGTGTGTGTATTTGTGAATTTTTAGGTCAGAGCCAGCAGTCTCTTTCAGATAGGTGGAATTTTTGAGGGTGTTCTTCAGATACAGACTTTGTCTTGATAAATGTTAAACAAGTAGTAATGAGCTGGCAGGAAAACTCAAAGGAGCTGCTTACTGAAATTATGTGAGGACCTGGGGAGTGGGAAGGCAACACACGAACTGATGCTTTCCATAATAATGTGGATTCATACCTTTCTAAAAATTCAACTAAATCATCTCTCAGCATCAGTTCATTCCTTCAACTGTAATAATATATCCAAAGTGCAAATGACTTCAAATGTATTGTTTTGTGTGTTTTTACCTGGCAAATTTTCATTTCTTTTCATGTCTTACATACCTGTGAACCAGATGTAACCTTTGAACACCAAAACCCCTTACGTATGTTATCAGCAATATTGTAGATTAATCTAGAGGTGTATCATCTTGTTGATAATTTTTTATGTTTCTGAACACATTCATTTTAGCCTATGTATTAAAGGCAGAGCAGTTACGTTTTTGTCCTGACATAAAATTTGCATCAATTTTTGTTCTACAGTTACAGTGTCACTGCTAGGAAAATGTTAGATTAATACCCTTTTGATTTCTTTAAGAAGAGGCAGGACAAAACAGTATGTGGAATTAAAACAGACTCCTGGAGAAAAATGCAGTGTTCTAATATGCCTTTAAGAGTGAGGGTGTTTTAGTACAAATGTAATAAGAATAGAATGCAAGTATTTATCACAGGAACTTGAAGTTCTTTTTTTATGGCAGCAAGATTTTGTTATATGTGAGTACACTGAACTCTTGTATGCATTGAGCAATGTTGTGTTATTTTCCTTGAGCTGCATATTCAGCTAGACTTAATTCTCTCTTTACGACTATTTTGTTTCATAATCTTTTTGGAAGCTTCACTTAAAAGTAATTTCTAATTACTATCAAAATTCTGTAGAATTTTGAAGTCAGCTCTCTGACTTGATTTTTGGTGTGCTAGAAGTTCAAGTTAAACAATATTCTATTGTGTTCTAAGTACATAAGCACAGATAAAACTTCTGCCAATGAGCTTCACTGAGTAATTTCCATTCAGTTCTGCATTTATTGACTTCTTAGTTCAGCAGCAGCAAGATATTTGGTTCCTCATTTACCTTAATGTGTCTTACAGTCTTTCAGTTTTGTGTATGATTAAAGTACTAATGAAATTAAAACAATGCTGTAAAAATTATATATGTCAGATAGTTACATTTCATAGGTCTAAAACATAGGACATGCATGCCCTTTCGCAATTGCTTTTTGTCTATGAACACCTTTTTTTTCTTTTTTTTTTAATTTAAATAGAGACTCACAGGACAGCACGAGGAGATAAACAACTTAATGCAGAGAAAAAATGCTGTGGAGGAGGAAAATGCCTGTCTGAAGAATGAATTCAGTACCTTGAACCAGAAATTTAAAGATAAAAGCCGAGAACTTAAGGTATATTGACTTGTACATCGTTTCTTAAGACTGTAGCTTTGAAGCAGTTCTTTAAGCAATGTCAGCCTTTGTGGCACAGAAAGTGACAAGCTTGGAGAAAAAATTGCCTTAGGCCTTGCTATACCTTACCATTTTCTCACATACCAACTCTGAGGAAGATGCTTTAAAGCCAAGAATCCAAGCTTTATAACTTTCAGATAAATAGTTAATGATGGAAATGGAGCAAAGAAAGTGGGAGTGTGAAGATGTGGCTTCTTGTAATTAGATTCTGATGGGACTGGCATTATTAATTGATAAAGCCGAGGTCTGGGAGGATATGTCTGTGTGGGTCTCAAAAATAGCTGGGGACAGCATCAAAGGCAGCTTGATCAATTAATGGGCTCTTTGCAAATGTGTACTCATCAAAGCTGTCATCCAGCTAAAAAATATGACCCTTCCACCTGCATGAAGGAGGCCAATAAAAGTACACAGGTGACCTTGGCCATCAAATATAGAAGAAGCTGCTGTGAGGGTAAAACTGCACAGTTTATATTTGCTGATTAGTTCTCACTTTTTTGTTTATCGGCCCTTGTGGTACTGTTCTACAGGACACTGAGGAGTGTGCACAGAAGAAGGAAGAGCAAAACAGACTGGTTATAAAAAAGCTGGAGGAGGAAAATAAGGGATTAAATACATGCTGTGCTGACCTACTAAGTGACCTGGAGAAACTGAGGAAGCAGGAGGCACAATGGAAAATGGAAAAATCTGGCAGCGATGCCATAATAAAGGTATGAATTGGAATGGACTCCTAGATGTTATTTCAGAATTAACTTCTCCAGACATTTCACTACAAGTTATTTTCTTTAAATAGCAAGTTATATATTCAAATTTATCAGTGGGGACTTGCATTCATTTACATTCCTTCACTTAAGACCCACAGCTTTTTAAAAATTGATGTTGCAAAGCAGGAATCTGACTTCAAATAGTAATCTTAAAATGTAAGCATTAAAAAATAAAAGATACTGTACTTTAAGATAATAGAAATATATGTGAAATAATAACAGCTTAAAACTGTTATCACAAATTTTTTCTTGATGTGTAATTAACTTACCTATAATTTTGTTGCAGTATTCTTCATAATTGTTGTTTTGCAACAACACTTTAAATTTTAAGTGTAATTTCAAATAAATTGTGTCCTAGCCTCCAAAGGTCTCCATTCTGTGAGAGAACTTATTATCGCTTGTATTAAAAAGTTCTTTTCACTGTTTATAAGAAAACAAAAAAGAATATAATTGAATACATGGTACGGAATATTTTCTCTTTTATTTAAATGACACTTTTTCTTGTTTGCTGGTGAAAATTGGCTAGCATTTTTTAAAATTCCTTATAAGAAATAAACCACAAACATAGTATCTTAGTGTTTGACAGCTACTTATATACATATCTAGGTATTGGATTCTTATTTTTTACATGACTAATTGTACACTTACAATGGTGTGTTCTTTTACATTATTGAAGTATATTCATTGTAGTAACTATCTAATTAATACCTCACCCAGAAACATCCTTTTTCCTTGCACTAGCAATTCAGTTGTTTTGGTATTGCTTCCAACTGTTGTGCTGATGGAAACCATTTGTCAAGAGTTTCATTCAGATCTGCTAACATGTGAAGTAAAGTTCCTGCAAATTGCCTCCTTTGGAGGGTTATCATGAAAGGATTATGGGATTCCCAGGGCAAGAAATGGTTTATTGATACTTGGGACAGAAAAATCTAGTGTGTGCTAAACTGATGTAATAATTTTCAAGTTGTCAAATGTGGTGCTTGTTAATATTGGATAAATTATTGGAAATCTGTTACTCATACCTTCAGTGAACACAGAATAATTTTTATGTCTCTCTCCTCCTGGCTGATGAGGCACACTTATGAGAGAAAGGTGTGTCAGAGCCAGGTGATTGCAGGGATGGGAATTAGTAGTGTTGGTGTTTCAGAGTGGCATTACAAGCAGGTCAAGGTGTTGTTTAGACTATGACAGAGGTTACTTCTGGGTATGGGTGTTGCCTGAGCCAGCCAGGGATGTCACACAGCTGGATTTGCTGTTTACAAACAAGGAAGAACTGATTAAGAAAATAATAATGACAGACCAGGCTACAGTTACCATGAAGTTGTCAAGACCAAGACCCTGAGACAATGAAGGAAGGAGAATAGCATAGTGCAGACCTGGAGGTGAGAAGCAGAGTCTTCAGCTTGTTCAGAGAACCAGTAAGTGAAATCCCATGAGAAGCAGCACTGAAGGATGAAGAACTCAGGAAAAAGTGTCAAGTCTTCAAAGACATCTTTCTTCAATCCCACGTATGATCCACCCTGATGCTCAGGAAAACAAGCGGATATATCAGGAGACCGGTGTGGTTAAACAGAATTAATCACCAGGTGCCAGGGTGGGTGTGGAAAACAGTGTTCAGGAAGTAGAAACAGTGAAAACTATAGAGGAGGAGTTCAGAAGCATTGTCTGAGCACCTGAGGGTAGTGGTAGCCAACCTGCCGTTGACTTGCAAGTAATGACTGTTATGAGTTTCTTGCACTACTTTATCAGTAAAAAGCAGAACAAGTAAAATGGGGACCTGTTGCTGAAACAGAATGATGAATTAGTGACAGAAGGTAATAGATACGGCACAGGTACTAAATATCATCTTTGCCTCAGTCTTCTCCAAGATGTCCCTAAAAGTTTGTGCCTAGAGACAGGCTTCAGTGAGAAGTACTGAGAGTGGATGTGTTGGGGGATACCTGAGAGAACTTGACTAGTACATATCTGTTGGACCACCTGAAAGGAACTGCATCCAAGGGTGCTGGGAGATTTGGCTGATGGCACTCTCAGGCAGCTGCCTATTGTCCTTCAAAAGTAGCAGAAAACTTTTATTGGGGGAACTCCATGATAAAAAGGATAATCCAAGAAGAAAGGTTGGTTAGTCTCTCTGCAGTCCCTGGGAAAATCACAAAGAAGGTAATCTTGGAAGTAGTTTCTGGGCACTAATGGAGAACATGACCAGAAACAATAATGGATTTACCAAGGGTGAATTGTTCCTGAGCAACCTGATTGGCTTATATGATAAAATGATTGTGTCTGTGGACAAGAGGAGAGCTTGGCTGTGATTGACCTTAACTTTAGCTAATATTTGACACTGTCTTGCTGTATGCTTTTATCGAAGTTAGGATGTTATAGCTAGATAGGTGGACAGCAACATGTTTAAAGAAACTATGTGGATGTTTGGATTGAGAGAGCTGTAGTTAATGGGTTGTAATAGTCTGTAGTCTGGTGGTAAGTGGTGTACTCTAAGATCCATCCTGGACCTTTCTTGCTTAAAATCTTTATCAGTGATCTGGAAGAGGGAACAGTGGGTGTGATCATCAGATTTGCAGATGACACCAAACTGGGGAGAAGTGGATGTGCTTGAAGGCGCTGTTGCCATCTGGGGTGGGGCTTGACAGAACTGGGACAATGGGAACCTTAGGCAGGACAAATGATGAGTCTTCCCCTGTGAAGGCAGAGCCCTGCAGGCAAACAGGGAACACCTCTGGGCAGTGGCAGGTAGCACGCTGCATCGGGGCCAGCAATGAGAGGTATGAGCGGGGCATGGCCCCAAGAACTCTGCTCAGTACTCTAGATACCACATCTCTTTTTGGGTACTGTTTTTGGTACATTTGCAGTACTGAAAGACATCAGTAAACTGGCTGAAGGTGGGACAGTGGATCTGGAGACTTTACCTTGCAAGGAGAGGTGGTGGGATAGGCTGACTCGGCCAGGAGAAGGAATGGCTCTGGGGCTGGGGCCACCCAGCAGCATCTCCAGCACGAACAGGAGGGGTTGGAGGAGATGCATTCATTCTTTACATCTTTGTGTGTTGGAGTGGTGAAAGGCAACACAAGCTGAAAGAGGAAAACTTGAGGCTAGAGTAAACCTTTTTCCCAGGAGGACAGCCCAGGAGTGGGGCGGGGTCCCGTGGAGGTCCCCAGCATAAGAAGAACATGGAACTGTTGGAGCAACTCCAGAGAAGGGCTACAACATCAATAAGGGGACTGGAACACCTCCTCTATGTAGACAGGGTGGGAAAGTTGGGCTCTTCAGCCTGGAGAAGATTGGATGGAAACCTCACAGCAACCTTCCAGTATCTGGAAGGGGCCTACAGGGAAGCCAGAGAGGGACTCTTCATCAGGAACTGTAGTGACAGGACAAGGGGTAATAGGTACAAACTGAAAGAGGGGAAAGTTAGGTTAGGTATTAGGAAGAAATTCTTTACTTTGAGGGTGGTGAGACACTGGAACAGGAAGTTGCCCAGGGAGGTTGTGGCTGCCCCATGTGTGGCAGTGTTCAGAACCAGGCTGGACAGGGCTTTGAGCAACCTGGTCTAGTGAAAGGTGTCCCTTGGCCATGTCAGGGGTGATTGGGATTAGGTGAATTTTTAACCCTTCCAACCCAAACACTTCTATGATTCAGAATTAGATTTCTGATTTCAGTATTCAGCACAGCTTTTGTATGTCAATATATGATATTTCAGTACCTAAGCTGCGGCAGTGAGAGCGCTGCATCCTAACCACTAGACCACCAGGGGGCCCGTTCGATTCCCGGTCAGGGGACTTCCCTGGGCAGATGGAGCTCGTCAGCCCTGTAAGGCCACCCATCTAAGAGAAGGTCACTCTAAACAAACCTACGTCCTGAGGACCTCGCTGCCACCGTCCAAGCTTGCTCAGCCCCGGCAGATGAACCTCAGGATTAAAGGGTGGGCTCAGTTCAGCGCACACTGTGTCTCACCTAAAAAATCCACTGCGCAGGCTCGAAGGGTAAAGACCTTTCCCAAATCTTCGTTCATGAAGACTGGCCATGATGATGAATGAAACCTAAGCTATTTGTATAACCGGTTGTTCCCTTATCCCTGTTTTCATGTTTTGGTTTTTCAGTAATGCTTCCAGAAAACTCAAGGTTTCAAAATACATTCAAAAGGTTGAATTGATTTGTTACTTAGTTGAAAGCAAAATCTGAAGTTATGTATGTCACAAATGAGGTGAAGTACTGAAAGTTACTTTTTTTTTATTTTTGCATTCTGCCATTAGATGACTTCTCAAGTTGTATTTATGGCCAGATCGTTTCTTACTTATTCTTTTTGTTGTGTTCTGCAATGGATGATGAGTACCCGTCAAAAATTTCATGTGTTGATAGTGAACTATCTCCTATAATTCTGAAATCTTCCATTATTCAAGGAAAAATTAAGTCTTTCTACTAGCCTTTGAGATTGAATGATGGCTCATTAGTTGGATACATCAGATATATAGCTTGAGACTTATCAAGAAGCAGTTTTCCTATGTCATTCACTTGTGGATTTTGCTGTTTCCTCACATCCATGTTACTATTGCTTAGCAGGACGTAATTCTTGTCCAAGTTCAAAGAATTCTATTGTAGTACATTCTGATACTTCTAAATATGTATAAACCATTTTTTATGTTTAAAGAGAAACAATTAATTATTTACATTTCAGTTAAAAAAACATTTTGATAACTTCGATATGAGAAGCATCATTGCTGAAAGGGAAAAATGTGCATTTTTTATCTCTTTAACTAAATCTATATGTAAATGGAAAACTAATATACTCTTGGCAGTAGATTAGGGATGCTATTCTACTATGGGGTTTTTATTTTAAATTATTGATGAATCCTGGAATATTTGCCTTACTGAGAACAAGTGATTTCATCTGTGAGTGGTATAATACCAAAGCAGGTCTAAGGCTGTTGCCACCTTCTCAAACTCTGTTCTAGATATTGCTGTAATATTTATATTTCCATTCTTGCCTCAAAACACTCTGTGGAGAATAGTCATATGAAGCTTCTTAAGGATTGATATACTCTTCTGAGTGAACTCTAGCAAGGTTTATGTAGAGATTGAGGTCTTGCTTGAGTAAGTTGCCTTGCTGCTATATTTCTTGTAGACACTTTCACAGTTTGCTAACTAACTTATACAGTAAGGCTTATGATAAAAGGCAAACTCTTGCTTACTTGCATTGTTTTCAGAGCACTTCCAGAAGTTTTCTTGTATGGTATTTCTTTTCCTGAAGAAACTATTCCTTGCACTGAATTAGCAGTGCAAAACCAGAGCAAGAGTTAAGCAGTCTCAAAAATGAATCTATGTCTATGTTTCTTAGTTGATCTACACATCATTGTGAATTTTTTAGAGAGCTTAAAACAGTAAAGCTGCTTTTTTTTTTTTTTTTTAAGGAATTTCTACTTAAAAAACAAAGTTTCATCAATTCAGTAGTTAAATTGGGTACTATTATTTTGCAAAGATTTGATTCAGGATTCTCCTTCCACATCCAGCAATAGAGTTAAGGAAAACTTCTTAAAGAACAGATGGCCAACTAAAATTTGAAATACACCTTTTTTTCTGGTATTCACAGTTTTCATACATGCACATATACACATATTTATGTATTTGCTTAGACCACAGTAAATGTATTCAGGTATATGCACGCCATATATCTCTATCCATAGATGACATGCATAGTAGATTTTGACTGTTTCTTATACGTTATCTTCAATGCATTTAAAATGCTTTCTTTGCAGAATTTGAAAACTGATTTAGCAGAGGCAAGAGAACAAATAAAAGAGTTACGCAGTATATGCAGTAACTTGTCATCTCATGTAGCTGTGAAACAGGAAGAACTCTTCCAAAAGAATTGTGATGTGATCAAAGCTAAGTAAGTATTTCATAATTTCATTACCTTCAAATCTGAATCTTCTCGAAAAGGCTACTGTTCCACTTAAAAAGCAGTATTTTACATTAGAAGTATTTTTGTGCAACAGTGTATTTTAATATCATTCTGTTTCCACAGGATGTAAGGCTACCAGTTTATGTAGACTAACTCTGATATATTTTGACACTTGGTCTATTTTACCAGTTTTTGAGTGGGTATAGACTTGTACACTTCTGTAATTGGCGTTGGGTCAGAGAACTACCAATCTCTACTGAAAGTAACAAACTAACAGTATGATTGGTGACATAAATATTAATTAGAGAGGCTAAATGCCCTGCACTTGGAAAAGCTTTAAACCTAAGTTTGACTTTCTAATGAGAGTCAAATCTGACAAGTCAACAAAAATCTACATAGGCCTGTACTAAATGTTTAAAACACAGTGACTTAAGCTTTATTTTAAGTCTCGCACACTATTTCTTTACACTGAATCTGTAAGATTAGTGCTGTGTTATTTGAGTCTTGGAAAAGAAATGAAGGACAGAATGAATTATATGAATTAACTAGACTACTGAATTCCTCAGAATGAAGGTAATGGCAGAAGACAATCAGTTACTTTAGCTGGATTGTCAGGAAATTGTCCATTTTTCACTTCTTTGTTTCAGAGGCATACACAGTACTTCGCTTCTATGTTAGACAAATAATATTCCCTTCAATATTCCTTCAAACTGTGGTTATACCTGAAGAGCTGCAGTTGGGATGTAGAAATCATTGGTATGGATACTTCTCTTTGCTTTCCAGGCAGAAATCATCTTTCTATAGGGAGTCAGTATCTACGTGTTTTTGGAAAAAAAGCCCCAAGAAATATTTTTGATGCATCTGACCTTAATTGTTACCCTAGTATTTGTTGAAATCTCTGCAAGAAAAATGAGATATTATTATTTTCATGTTTAAAAGGAATAAATACCAGTTGAGTTTCAAAAAGTCAATAAAAATAGGCAAGTTTATTGGGAAATTGTACTGATAGAGGCAGTCAATGGAATTTGTGAAATTGTGTGAGGACTAGGGACAGCAAAGAAGGCATTTTAAGGTTGGATAGTTAAGGTAAGAAAATTTACTGCTTGATGGTTTTGATTTACAATAGTCTGAATTGGCCAAATCCTTGAACTTCAAATTTCTCAAAATATTGTATTCTTTGCTATTTGCTGGAGCTGAAAAAGATCTTATTTGCAAATGTCTCTATTCTTCCCACTGCTCTGTCTCCTTGTGTCCTGGTTTTAGATAGGGTGTAGTTAATTTCTTCTCAGTAGCTGTTATAGAGCTGTATTTTGGATAGTGCTTATTGGAATGAAAATGGTGTTGATAACAAACTGATGCGGGTTTTTTATGCTAAGCTGTGTTTATCCTAAGTCAAGGATTTTTTTTTTTTCTTTTCTTTGTCCCATGCCCTGCCAGTGGGAGGGAACACAGCTGGGACAGGTGGCCGGAACTGACCAAAGGGATATTCCACACCATAGAATGTCATGCCCAGTATATAAACCAGGGGGGAGTTACCTGGAAGGGAGACTGACCTGGGTTCAGAAAAGTGGGCCTGACATCAGTCAGTGGGTGGTGAGCAATTGCATTGTACATCACTTGTTTCCTTTTTATTATCACTATTGATATTATTTAGCATAATTTTTTATTTTATTTTCAATTATGAAACTGTTCTTATCTCAACATGCAAGTTTTACTTAGATTCTCCTCCCCATTCAGCCTGGGTCAGGGGGTTGGTTGGGTGTTGAGAGAGTGGCTGCAAGGTGCTTGATTTCCACCGGAGCTTAAATCACGACACCCTGTCTGCTGCCTTCCTACCTTCCCCACCTTCCTCCTTTTTTAAAACAGACCAGGAACACAGTTGTAATTATTAGAAACAAACTCTGGAAGAACAAAGGAAGGAAAAAGGCTTCCTTCATTTGTTGTCTTCTTTCATAGGGAGCGTAGGCAGATCCAGAAAAATACACCTTGACCTCACTGGGTTTAATTTCAAACTCCTGAATTAGTTGAGAAATTCATTCCCTGGTTATATTTTTCATGTTTGCATTCAGTACAGATTTTCTGGATCTATTTAGAGTCCCTGATAGCTTTTCCATTCTCATGTTTTCAAAGAACATAAAATCTTGCCCATTGTTTCTGAAGATTAATTCCAATGCATCTCTGTGATTTTTGTTTTAAAATTATGCTAAATGCAGGATCTAGAACTTTTTGATCTGAGCAGTTGGCGGTCTGAGTCTCACTGACACAGAGCTCTGGTGGAACTCTGAACATCAAACTGGAGAGGTTTCCTTGACTCACTGAGACTTTAGCCTTGCTGTCACAGGTATCCAGAAAATGTTAAACTGCTTGCAAATATAGTAAGCTCTATTCTAAAATGAATTAGAATTTCTTGCCCCTGTATTTTTAGTGGAAGTGTGGGCCATGACTTTATTCCTTTGATTAGTGCATAGTCCAAATGTATCCCTGATGATTTTCCAAGTACTTCTTTTGTAGTAATATTGGGTTTTCTTCCCCCTTAGTTCGCACTCTTGTCAGATTTGAGTACCAAAACTGTCCCTACCCTTAACAATAGTAATGACTTTAAAATAGTTATTGTCAGGACAAGGTGTCAAATATTTTGAGTCTTTCTGCAGTCCAGTTTCTACTGTCTTTGTGTAGCATTCTTGCCATACTGAAAGCAAAGTCTGCTAAGGATATTGGAACAACCATCTTACTTTAGTAGTTGAAATAATTTAGTAATGCTTCTATTTTGACTTAAGAAAGACCTGACTTTTTTATGCCATGCTGATTATTGTTGTGCAAAGAGTACAGTAATTTCTGTAAATTTCTTCATTTCCCATTGTATTCATCTTGAGCTATTATACTGGAGACAGAGAGGTATTTTTTAATTCCTCAGTACTACCTAGTGATTTCACCATTAAATGAATTTAAATGCTCTCAGTGTATCATAGTTTTCTTGTTTATGGGAAGTGTAGGGATGATGGGGAAAAAGTAGACTTAAGGAGTGCTTCAGTTTGGGTCTTAGCTGATAGAATATTGGTTTTTTCAAATACTGTTGCTGGTGGTGACTTTTTTCTTAAATTTGTGTCTGTTTAGAGTTACAGTATATTGCAACATTTTATCAATATGTGCTTATGTTTGTATACTGCAACATTTTATCAATATGTGCTTATGTTTGTATACACATATCCTACTTATATCTACGTATATACACTTTCACATATAATTTATATATTTTACGTGTAGATGTATATATTTCTTTATCTCTGTTTATGTACTTATAGATGCCTATGTATACTTATCTATGGGTGTGTATATAGGCACTTATATTTTAAATGTAACTCATTACCTTTGTTGCATTCAATTTTCAATTTTTGATTGTTTCTTCTCTACATGCTCACCCAAGAGTATGATTTTTCTGGGGACACATGCCAGGCAGGTGTCTGTCTTGTAGAGTTGTTTACTGCTTTGAGTAAGCATGTTAATATATATTTTGATCAGAAATTAATTTTTGTCTTGTAACTTTTTTTTGGATTATCATGGGCTTGATTTTATATACTCTCTTTGAGCAAATTGCTCAAAGCAAAGTAGTAACAGAATCACACAGAATCACTGAGTGGCTGAGGCTGTGGAGATTGTGTAGTTCTGCTGCCCCAGCAGGTTGTTAGACACTAGATCAGTGATTATTGGGTCAGAACCACCTTGGTGGGAGGGTGTGTGTGTGAAGGAGGAAGGGATGGGTCAAAACTCATGGAGGTGAGGTGGCGTCATATCCCTCCTGGCAGGCCCCTGGAACCCACAGGAGGAAGCCCCGGAGTAGCTGTCAGTCACAAACAGCCCAGGAAAACTACAACACAGCACACCTCCTGCAACCCCTAAGCCAGCCACAGATTGGCAGGGACAGTGAGGACAGTGCCCCTCACCCTGGCCTAGAACCCCGGAGTGGATGGTGGGTCAGAGACCCCAGCTGGGGGGGCTGGCCATGGGATCCAGAGTAGAAAAAACCAAAAGCATATGTTTACCATGTGTCATGGCCCTGCCACTTGGATGTGTGAGAGCTGATCTTCCACAAAGTCTCAGTGGTAGCTATATGATCTCTCTTTCCCTCTTTCTCCTTCTCTCTTTTTGCTCTCTCTGCTTCTCTTTCTTTGCTCCTTTTTTGATGCTTTGGGTGGCTTGGAGCTGGAGGGAATGGGTTTTGACTTAAGTGTTGTGGATTAGTATGTGGTGGATTGGTATTGTGGTGGAACATTTTGTCTAACTTGTGTAGTGCCTTTTTTGAACCTTTGCCAGGTTCCCTTGTTTTCTCCCCTCAATTAATAAAGAAACCCCTTGGGAACAAGTCTGTGGCTTATTCTCTTGATGCTATCTCAAGGTATTAAAGAACCCTATATCTATATTTAAAAGTAAAACTCCTGGCTGGGCCCATGAGCTTGCAGCTCCCAGAGTTGGAGTGTTACACAGCTGCAGCCCTCTGCTCCAGCAGTATCAGCTACAACAGGGCTATCCAGTATTGTTGTGTCCAATTGAGTTTGAGTATGTCCAAGAATGGATACTCTGCAACATCTCTGGGTAGTCTTTTCCACTGTGTGGCCACTTTTAAAGGACAAAATCACTTTATTATATTTAGCTGGAATTCCATCTGATTTTTGTTTGTGCTTATTGACTCTTTTCCTTTCACTGTGCATCACTTAGAAAAGTCTGTCTGCATCTTCTTTCTAGGCTCCTATCAGGTATTTATACATCTTGATAGTATACCTCTGAACTTTCCCTTCTCCAGGCTGAGCAGCCCCAGTTTTCCCAGCCCAGCAGATGCTCCAATACTTTCATTGTCTTTATGGTCCTCCATTGGGCTCAGTCCATCATTTCCATGTCTCTCCCTTCCTGGGGAGCCCAGAATCAGACAAGCATCAAGATGTGCCTTAAAACTTTTGAATAGAGGGGAAGGATCGCCTTCCTCCCCCTGCTGGCAGCGCAGCACTGTTCTCCGTGCAGCTCAGGATGTCACTGGCCTTTGGCACAAGACCACATCACTGGCTGATGGTCAATCAGGTGTCCACCAGAATCCCCAGGGCACTTTCTGACAAGTTGCTTTCCAGCTTGTCAGTCCCCAGACTGTGCTTTTAAATGGGGTTATTGCTCCCCAGGGCTGGTAATTTGTACTTGTCTTTGTTGAACTTCAGGCCATTTGTCCAGCCTGTGAAGGACTCTCTCAATGGCAGTACAGACATCTGTTGAAACAATTAACACCCCCCATTTTTGTGTCATCAGCAAAGTTGCCACTGTGCACTCTGTCCCATTGTCCAGGTCATTAATGAAGATGCTAAAAAGTGGTGGCCCTAGTGTTAGCCCCTAGGATGCTCCACAGATGCCTGGCCTTGAACTGGTCTTTGTGCCACTGATCATAACTCTTTAAACCTGGTAGTTCTGCAAGGTTCAAGGGAAACTTACTGTCCACTTACCTACGCTGTACCTCATCAGTCCATCTATTGGCATTTTATAGGAGACAATGTCAAAAACCTTACTGCAATCAAAACACACTGCACCCACTGCTCACCCCTTATCCACTGAGATAGTAATTTCATCAGAGAAGGCTGCCAGGCCAGTTAGGCGTTATCTCCTCTTTGTGAATTCCTTATGACCACTCCCAGTGATTATCTTGTCCTTTATGTGGTTCATCACCTTCCCAGGGACTAAGGTATGGTTGATTGCTGGTAGTTTCCCAGACCCTTCTTCTTGAACATAGTTCTTCCTGAAGAACCTCTATCCATGCATGTCCATGCTTCAGTCATGTGAGTTGTCCCAGCTTGTCTCTATGATCCCAATGAGCCCTGCAGATCTTTCATTCCTCCAGAGATTTTCCATGGGGGTGTGCTGTGTGCATTTGAACAGCAACTTCAGATGCGTACGCAGTTGTGTTTATTTCCCAGAAAGACCCTTAAGAGCTTCCCCCATACTATCAGCACTCCCTTATTTATGTGCATATGGTGGAGGTAGTCTTCCCGGAGTGTTCTGATGCTCATCACATGGTCTTTTCTGTCCATATTTACCTGTGTCCCTTGCTTGCCAGCCCAGGCCACAGCTTCCTCACTTGTTATTTCATCAACATCGCTGTCCCCTACCATTCCTAGTTTAAAGCTCCCATCATCAGATTGGCCTGTCTGTTGTCAAAGGTGCTTAATTCTGTGTATTTATTTGTATTGCACCATTGGTACTGAATAATTCCTGGTAGGATGAGCATAATTTCCTTTTTCTTGTGTAAAAATGAAATAAAAGAAGGATCCCCCATTGATTTGTAATGTAAAAATAGTACCTCATTCACTAAAGAGGAAAGTAAGTTAAAGTATGTATCTGAATAAATAAAGTTTGATTTTAAAAATGTGTTGTAAAGGTGGTGACAGTTTCCTTACATTTGGAAATCCTTGGATTTAACATGAGAAAACATGTTAATGTGTTCTGACTGTGCTGCAGTTCTTGTGTGACTGCAAGGTTTAGCTTTCCCCCCATCCTCTCCCCTTAAGGATTTGACTCAAACCCTGATAAAAGTCAACAAAAAAAGATTCCCATTGACCTTAATACACTTTGTGGACAGATCACTAGAGAACACATAATACTGAGCATTCTCGAGTGACAGACACAGATAACTGCATTGATGTTTGCATACAAATTAAAGAGCAGCAATATAGCAGACTGGTCTTGGCAGTAGTTACTGCCAACATTTCCAGCAGTATCTGAGGATTCAATGTTATCCCATGTTTTTCCCTTCCACAACAAAACGAAGATCTGACTGGAGAACCTGTGTAAAATTAATATAATCTGTGTTTTAACTGCAGTGAAAAGTTGTGTCATTTCTACTTGAACTACTTGTTTGGAGACCTGTTGTACAGCTGCCAGAAAGTGCAGATATATTACTGTGTTCTTATTTCTGCTGCTGTGTTTCTGAGCAGAATGAAATTAGTACATATGAAGTACATACTGCAGTTGTACTTTGGTTTTCTTAATGTCTTTAATGTACCTCTGCCCTTGTTAGCTTTGGGGAACCACTTTACATTTCATGAAGAATGGTAGGACTTACTGTTAAGTCCTAGTAAGCATAGTGAGCATGTTAAGTGTCATCCTGTGTTGGTCTGTCAACAGGCTTTTTTAAACAGTTCTTTTTAACAAAATTAAGTTGTCTGACTGTCCTGTTGTGGTCCACGTAATTTAAATTCTTATGTAATTATTCAGATGTATCTTTATTGAATTATCATCCTATTAAACAGTGGCAAAGGTCTTCAGAAATGTTTTTTGGAAAGTTCCCTTAAAATATTTTCTTTGTCATTCTGCTTTTTCTCTGGAAAACACAATGAAGTTGGTATTTCTGCTTACCTTTTGTATGCTAATATTTGCCGGGACATCTCAACCGTATTATAAAATTGCAATGATAACTCCTGTTGTAAATAATTATTCCAGGTGCAAAGATGATGCTTATGTGTTGGAGGTTACAGACACAATTCTTTGAGGAAGTAAGGAAGAAAATTAGTTGGAGTGCTAAGTGTATATTTCAGTATGTGTATGTCTGCGAGATATGCTTGTGAATTAAAAAGCAAACTAAGCATAAAATATGTAAATAGGGATTAATAGTTATCTGAACTTTTAATATATGTTACAGAAAATATTTTAAATTTTTAATCATCATTTATAATAAGTAAGAGTTACTGATCTTCATTCTTAGTTTAGAAAATCCATCAGCAGTACAGTTAAATTATCAAGCAGGCTGATTATAGTAGCTTTATCCTATGGTTACATTACAGTGTGATTCCTATTATTGTCTTCATAGAACTTTTTATTATTTTATGTAATACACACTGAAGTGTTTGCTTATTTTGCTTATGGTTGTTGCAGTATGCTGTACGTGTAGACAAAAAAAAATTTATCAGCAAACATACTTCGTGTGTCTAGGGAGCAGATGCATTTCAGAAAAGAGACTTGCTTCAAACATACTCTGAAAGTTAAGAAAAACTTGTATCTCCTTCTGATAGTTCTAGTTTAAAAAAAAACCAACTTATTTTACAGTCAATGTGTTCTACATATTTTACATTTTGACACTGCTGAAGAGTTAACTGAATATTGATTAGAAAACAATGCAGTAGCGAAAATCCATTTATTTTAGAACAGTTAATGCATTAGAGGGAAATTGAAAGGCATTCCATTTTGAACCTAAACTGCTTTGTAGATATTTCTCAAAAGCGTGTGATATTTTATATGTAACTTCTAGTGTTTGCAAGGTAATTGGCAGAAAAAATAAATGAAAATAGAAAGCTCATTATCTACAGTAAAGTTATTTGAATGCAATTCTTTAATGGAGTTTGTTCTTTTTTTGAATTTCTTTTTATTGCTCTTTTTGCACAGGAAGGAGTTACAGGAGCTGCAGAATCTTTGTGGACAAAACACTGACTATACAGCACAGCAGGCTGAGCTGATAAAGCAGGTTCAGGCTCTCAATGCTAATACACAAAAAGTAATGAAAGACCAAGAAGATGCTCACACAGCTGAAATAACATTATATCAAAAAGTACGTTATTCTGCTTTAGGATCACAGGGTTCATTTTAATATCCATCTGTACAATATCAGTGGACAGAGTAACCAAAGCACTTTCTAGTGTTGTATCCTTTATATGTCTATATTTTTATTGTTGCAAAATATGGTTGAGTAGCAGAGTTTATTGGCTCAATTACATACCTGTGCATACATTGGATTGATGAGCCTCAAAAATTAAGATTTTGTTGCATCTCTAGAAAAATAGGAATGAGTTGCGAAGTATATAAATTTCTTTATGTAATTTTGTGTTATTTGTGTTTATTTCTTCCTCTGCTGGAGGACAGGAGCTTTTAGTTACTGAATTCTCCAAATTGCTTTTCTTAGTTTGGTGGGAGAAATTCCTTTTACTTGTAAACAATGTATGTGTGTGAATCGCAAATAATTTTAGTGATTTAAGATACAAAAACCTGCTCTATCAAAATTAACTGGAAAAATTGTTGCTATAGTATCTTTTTAAAATATTTACATTTGCAGACCAGTTTCATGTTTTTGGTGACTGTCAAGGAAAATGTTGAGCTGGCACACGTGTACTACTCAGAACTTCTTTTAGGTTACCAAGTTATATGGATTTGTTTTTCAGTTTATAAGAAATATGGAAGATACGTTTGCTTCCTTTTTAGAAACACTGAGAAGGAAGAAGACAAGTAATAAGTTGTATATATAATTTTTACACACCTTTTACCATCTTGGAACTACTTTCACAAATTGTGTACTGCCAGTGCTTTTTCCCAAAAAGGTGTCTCCCTCTGTCATCTTACTTAGAGTGTGCAGTTTGTAATAAAAGTGTGAAACTAGGCCTCAGTCAAGCCAGAATCAGTACTGGGTTTCTAAAGATGTTTTTGATTACCATTTTATAGCTCATAGTGCCCAGCACATTTTTATGTACTTAATGCTGTACTGTGTGCTGCAGTTTGCATTATAAATTTTGTGGAATTATAATTTTTTGTGGAATACCAGCATAAAGAACTCCTGTATAGAAAAAGGAAGAAAAAGTCCCCCCCCCTACAAAGCTCTACAGTTTACTATTGACTGCAGTGATGACAGACATTAAGTCTCTCATACATTACAATAGTAACCGAGTCAAGCAACAGGTTGTTCAGAACATTTATGAGGCAACAGGAGTTTACCTATTTGGGGCAGACAAAGTAAATTATAGAATGAAAAAAAGAGAGAATGTAGGTAATATGTAAATATGTTAAAAAAAAAAAAGGAAGTAAAAGAAAAAGAAGTAAAAAAAGGAGAAGTGAAGTTCCCAAAGTCAGAGTGGAATAGAATTTATAATGTTTGTGGCAGATTGAGTTGAGAGCTTTGGAAGGGAAAACAGACAATCTTGTTCTGTATTTCTGTTCTGTATCATGACAATCCTGTTCTGTATTTTTGATTAGAACTGTATAAAACACCCAACTGTAATTGCTTCAAAGTAATGTGTGTTTTTCAAATCAGAAGATACACAGTTCTACTGAAGTCACACAGTTTGGAAAACTCAGTATCTATAGAAGTAATACAAATGTCTATTTTCTCCTTTGAATGAGAAAGGCAAACTATTGCAGACAAATGTTTTTTCTGTTTGTCTTCCCTGTATTAATAATATGCAGGCTGCAACACCTAGATAAGGATGTGTCAGCTACTCCATAAACACAGTCACAAAGGAATATTTTCCTACTGCTTCAAATGGCATTGAGCCTATCAGCATGTACATCCTGTGATATATTGTCCCTTACTGCAAGATCAGTGACCTCTCTGGTCAGATAGGCAGTATATGCTATAGCTTAGGCAGTGTGGTTGACTCACATATTGCAAGTTCATTTTAACAGTCTACCATTGAGAAGAACAGATCTTTGTGCTGATGTTAATGTGTAGTATGAAACAGTGGACTGAAAAAAGAAAAAACTTTTCTAATAAACCTGACAAAGGTCATAAACTTACACTGGATTATGTGTAAATCCAGTCAAGACCACAAATTCTCTTCCAAGTCTAACTGTAGTGAGCAGTGCGTAAAGATCTGCAATCTCTTTTATCTAATTGCGTTGACTTTACATACTGCTCTTTTTTTCTCTAAGTGCAGATTTTAAGGATACTGTGTTCTACGTAACTCCTTTACATTAGAGCTTTTATGGAAACAAATTGGTATCTATTTCATATTGCAGCTGTAGTTCACATTCTCAAGGATAGAGAATATTTTTCTAAAATGTATAGCATCTGTTTTAGTGGTCCCAGATGCTCTGGGGAGTTCATTCCTGTGCTGGATTTAATGAGACTCCATAGATTTGTCCTCACCAACAATTTCAAGGTGGAGAGATTTCAATCAATACTAGAGATAATAAGACAAGAAGAGATTCTGAAGTCCTTAGCCAGCTTATCACAGTTTTCTGAAATTTACAATTTAAGGCCCTTGTTTTTATAATGCAGTACTTTCACTTATCTGATGTGACCTTTAGGACCTATGTTAATCACACTGATTAAGTCTTTCAATGGAAGGCCCTTTTAGTGGAGCAGAAATATTCCAGTAATTTGTCATTCAATGAGAAATGATAATTCATGTCCTGGAACTCGGCTCTCAAATAGAGAATACTGTGGATAATGGTATAGTGGAAGTCTGTAATGAAGAAAACATTGTTCAATAGTTAGATTTTTGGTGTAATTAGAAAACACAGTAAGAGTTTTCAATTATGGAAGTATGCATCAAGTGCACCAGCAAGTGGATGAAAAATATGAAAGTGATAGATATACTTTCAGATGTTAGTTTTGTACCTTTAGTTGCCTTTGCTAGTGTGTCAGTGGGTAGAGATAGTTTACTTTCCTTCAAGCCTGAAAAATTGTAATCAGGACATCAAGTTACTGTGTTTACCATATTAAGGTTAAATTTTACCATGTCCAGTATGTTTTGTAACTGCAACAACCTTTAAGCATAGTTAAAAATACATAAATGTGTTAATTTTTATGTAAGCAGCATCAAATTCACAAAATAAAAACTAAACCCATACAAATCTGTAAATGGCAGTAAAAATGCAGGTTCTTACGCATATTGGAATGAAAAGCATAAGTTCTTTCACACATGATAAGAGAAAAACTATCTGTCTGGTCAAATATGGTGACACCCACATCAGTAATAAGTAAACCATCATTTTCCTAGTCCACTTTGTATATTCAAGTTGTGAGGAACTCAGATCTTCAAGAGATTCACATACTTTAGTTCAAGCTCAGATACTGTTTTCTATTGTTGGGAAGTGTGTTAATTAGCTTAGTCTTTTTTCTTGTATAGCAAACATCAGTACAGTTGGTCACATGCTAGCAAGTAAATTTTGGCATCAGATGTGCCTGTAGGCTAAAGGCGAATAAATCCTGGGTAAACTCTGTTTCTTTTAGGGTGATGTTAAATTGTGGACTCAGAGGCGTTGATTTTCATGCTTGAAAAGCCCTGTACTGATACTCTTAGTGTACAGTAGTTCCTGTGCGTAGCGGTGTAGATTGGTATCTGCAGAATATTCAAGTATCTGGGAAAAAAAATTAATAATCTATAAATAAAATAAAACTAAACATCATGAAAGGGCTATGTACCGTTTGTCTGGAGTGTCTCTTCAGCTACACTCTAGAGCTTTACCAGCAGATTTCTGTCCTTGTTCTTTTCAAGTTCTCATAAACAGCATGGCTTGTAAATGGCTTTCTGCAATGGTGCTATAATAATTTCCATTATAGTTTTAGTATGTCTCAATTTAGACTGACTTTTTTTTTATTTATGTGATTAGTATTACTGTAGGTTAGGGTTCCTAAATGACTGGACATGGCACTGAGTGCTAGGGTTTAGTTGGCATGATGAGTTTTGGTCAAAGGTTGAACTTGACGATCTTGAAGATCTATTCCAACCTTAGTGATTCTATGATTTTATTTACTCAGGTCTCTGTAATACACTTTTTTAGGGTGTGAGCATTTAGATAAAACATGTAATGTTGGAGAATATTTGTTCTATACCCAATGCTTATATATGGCTACTGTTATGTTTCATTAGATGGATCTACCTTAGTTCCTCACTGGCGATTTTGAAGGAAGTCTCCTAAATGGCCCTGCTCCCTGTACTTTAGTTGATACCACAGAAAAATTCATGAGAGTATTAACTAAATGCCTTTTGGAGTATGGAACTGGAAATTATTTTGGAACTGAAAAGTATGCCCCAGCTGTTAGCTGGCATGTAGTGCAAGGAGCCATCTAAACCTAGTTTAAAATGAATCCTGCACACTTCTATACTGTTAGTGTTGGTCATTTGTTTCAACTGTTTCACTCTGCAGGTTTTTTTCAGGCTGCACTATGATTCTGGCTAGCATACCATACCACACCACACAATAAATAGCATGGGTTAATTATTTAATTTTGCTAGGGTTTGTTGGAATTTCTCAGCTTTCTTTGCTCTGATCTAAGATAATTTTGCCATAACATGTATTTAATGTATATCGGTAGTACTTCCTCATCCCACATTATCAGGCTGTTAAATGTTTTCTATTGCATATGAGCAGGCATTAGAGTTCCATTTTTTGGTTCTGGAATTCCTGGGTTTAGTTTGATATTTTTAGGTTACTTGATGGCATTACATTTTCTGTTTTAAGTAACTCTTCAAAGGTGTACCAAAAAGTGTTTTCTGGTGAAATCAGGTAAATCAATATAGAAAATTGTTAGGATAGCTAAGAAATACGGAATACTTTATTTTTTTGCAATTCAGCTAAGTTACCCTTTCTGACTGATGAATAATGCTCTTGTGTCATACAAACTAAATTTATTACAGGGTACTGATTTCAGATACTTCTAATCTTTTCTCCTTTGTTTTTAAGTACCTTCACCTGCAATAATCTGTACTGCCTGTCAGAGAAAGGGCAGCTGTAACGCCTTAGAAAGAGGTTCTGAAAGTATAGTCAGTGCAACAGTTTTTGCAGAGCAGTCTTCTGTCACTTGCTAATGCTTTTTTTTAAAAAAATACCAAGTGTCATAAAATGTAACAAAGAATTATTTAAAATATTTTCCTTTTTATTTCTATCTTGTAAACATAAATATTTTTTCATAACTTTGTTGGGGGATTACCAAGCTCACTGGGTAAATCTCATGTCCTGTTGACATTCAGGTAAGGTATAACCATTCAGATAGGTACAGTCAAGATTCCACTCATTTCTTCTGTGAAGCTTGCTAGTTCTGAGATAAATAATTTACAATATTTTTTCTTTCTCTGGCTGTTCTATGCAATGTTCCTTCTCTAATCATCTGATCTTCATTTTACAATGCTTCTCCACACCTGAATTTCTTTATTAATGATAGACCTATTTCATTGTGCTGTGCAAGTCTTTGTATTTTAGAATGTGCTCACTCTAATGTGATTAATTGTAGTGCCTCTTCTGAACAGGGTCAGAAATGAGCAGTAAACCCCAAAATAATCCAATATAAACATTAGGCACTCATTAATCCACAAAACAGTAAAAGAAAATATGGGGATCCAAATGGAAATTTAGAAGCTGTTCCAGTTGTCTGTGGACAGTAGATGAAACTATTTATTTTTGTACAGATAATTTTAATTTTGAAAATTCCTGATATTAAATTCCTTAAAAAAAGAATCTGTGTACTATTAAATAGTACATTGGTGGTGTTTAAAAAATATATAAACCTTAGTGTAAAGAGATGAACAGTATGAATGGTTTTTTGCACATAGGTTTTAGCTAGTTTTATGCTTGAAATATATGTGTTTTGTGTTTTAGTACTGTTTTCAAAGCAGGAAAGGTTGGAAAAGTTTGTCCAAGTCAAAAGATGTGCTATTTGTCTTGCCCTGACAAATGCTGACTACCAAATACCCATTAGCTGCATTAGGGGATGCAGCTGCCAACTAGGAAAAGACATCATATTTTTGATGTTCTCCATTCATCTTACTAGGATGCTACCTTTCAGATACTATAATTACAACCATTTAAGTACTTCTAGTCATAAAACCAGCAAATTGTCATACCAGGATGATCTAGCTAATGAGCTTATATAGTTATAGCTGGAAGTAACTGTGTCTTGATGTTCCATTCATTTGGAAGGATATTATCTAAAAATGCATGTTTTTGATAAATGAACTGTTTATTTTCCTGTGAGATACTTACTGATTTTTCATAAGAAATTGGCTAATCTTGAACTTAAATTTCTAGAGATGATGTAAGCATTCTTAAATAAAAAAGAAAGATTCAGTAGGCACAGAAATTTCAATGCAAATGTTTAATGACTTGGAGCCATTTGAAATATCAATCTGTCTGGACTTTGAATTAATTTTGCCTGAGAGACATGATCTCTGATCTGCCTTGGAAATAGGCAAGAAGTAATTTACTTTGTCCTAAGTGGATTTTGAGAGACCACGGGAGTAGAAAATGTTAGGAAGAAGGAAAGGGGAGATTATTATTTCCAAATTTCTCAGAAAATGTTAGGTAGACAGTTTACCACTTGAAAAGTTGTGACTGTTTTTCAAAGGCTTTAACTTCTAAGTGATGTAAACAGATGAAAGGGAGAAAGGATTGTAGAATTTAAATAAAACTGGCAACACAAGGGGTAAAATGAAGAGTAAAATAGTGTTTTTACAAGTAAAATATCGTGTCAATTTCTTGTGCTTACAAACATTATTGATATATTTGGAAAATCTGATTTTCATATTTAATTTTTTTTTTTAATTGAATGGCAGAGATGGATTTTCCAAAGAAAACTGTTCCCTACAGGTGTACATTCATACCTTCTGTAGATTATTTTATGGTAGAATAGTCAGAGGGTATATTGTTCATTTTGAGAAAAAAGGACAATCAAAGGAATGAAGGACTGAAATGAAGAGAGGAAGGAATGTATGGTTAGCTAGTGAAGGTGCAGTTGTGTATTTCCTTTAGAATCTGTACTGTTTATTCAACTACAGATTTATTTTCCAAACTGTTTTTTTCTCTTTTTTAATGATGAATCATTTTAAATAATGTTTAGATACTTAAATGGAAAAAGATGGGTAACAATGGAGGTATGGGGTGGTTATTAACTTATTTTGCAAGAATAAGAGAACTTATTTTTGTCAGATGGCATGTACTGCTAGTTTTTTAGAACTTGTTTTAGAAGTTCTTTGTGTGTGTGAAGTCTATTCTAAAGCAATTGCAAAATATATGTATAATATTCTGGTTTCAGAAAGAACAGTTGTACAACAGCCAGGGATAAGAACTTACAGTATAATCTCTGGGGTTTATAGTTAATGTGAAAAAAATTCCCACAGAATAATTACACAATCATTTTACACTTCGTACAAAATGCGATAGGCATTAGTGGATTCATTGTATTTCTATCCGAGCTATATTTAAAATGTTACTTTTAAAAGATGAAACTACTTTATAAAAGACAATAATGGTATTTGGTATTCTTACTCCTGAACAGATATTTTAACTTTTTTGCCTATTCTCAGGAAGGGATTTTCTTTTCCTTTTGTATTTTCTGTATTTTATATAAACCGTTCAAGAAGTAAAATCAATCCTGATTTTTAGATGGCCATTTCTATTTATAAATGCTATAGAGAAGCAACTGAAATTGATAATATTCTACCATGAGCTGTATTTTTCTGGAAAACTTATTTCAAACTTAAAGTTACAGTGATTGTTGCAATTTTGAAATGTATAGAACTGAACAGGGGGCAGGAGGACAAGTGGGTAAAAAAGAGGGTGATCTTTGTGGATAAGTTACCTAAACCATACTTTCTGTATTAATGTGGTTATCTGCATTGGAGTTATTTTTAATCCTAGTATTTCTCTTCTCCCCTCTCATAGCTTTATAACGAGTTGAGTTTATGTTTTGAAACTGTTAAAACAAGTGAAATTCAACTGCAGCAGAGCTGTGCCTCTCTTCAGGATCACTTACTTGAAAAAGATAAAACAATTTGTCTGTTGCAAGTCCAACTTCAGGAAGCACATAATGCTTCTAATGCATTACATCAGAATTCTTCTCCAAAATATCAGGTGCAGGTGAGTCCTCTTCTAGAATAATAAAAGTTGTTTCTGCATTTAAATTAAGCTTCTGTATCAGACAGTTTTAAAGGAAATTGCAATTTGGTGTTTGTTTTTCTTTTTTTTAGAAACAAACATGCAACTATGCTGCTGCAGTACTGTAACAATTTCTGCTGTTGCTAATCAAAGCTACTTCACAATTGAATCTGTCATGGGGAAAAAAAGAGTAATGGTGTCACTGTTCAACAAGACTCTTATTTATATTCTCTAACAAAGATACCAAGAATAAAAATAAAACCATAGTGCTACTGTTACTGAAAACAAATTCACTGAAAAAATTGTGAAGTATCTGAATTTCTTCTGTCAAAATGAAATGTACTGTTTCTGATTTGTTACACTTTTCCTGACCATGCAAATAAATTTGAGATCATGAATCTAAAGAAAGTTTTATGGTGGAGAGAAGCATTTGTCTAAAAATTTCTAAGCTTTAGTGTGCCATTTGGAACTATTACCATAAATACATCCATCTAACAGGCCTCCAACTTTACAAGTGTACCAGGTCTTACATGTATACTCCTGACATTTTCTGAAGGCCAATTTATGACTTGAAGAGAGTTTGAAAGGCTTTGAAATTATCTACCCACATTGTTTTTGTAAACACCGTTGCTTAGTTTCTTCCATAGATATGTCAGTGAGGTGTACATGTGAGTTTCAGTTTTACTAACACTCTTTCCCTTGATTAAGTAGAGAAGTGAAAATAATTAAGGTAATAATGCTTGTTAAATATAAAACTTTGCTTAGCATGGTGAGATACAGTAGATCTGTAATCAAGGATTATATTAATAAGAAAGTTGAATATTAAGAAAACCCCATAGTGTTTAATTCCTCAAGATTTGTGTTAATAGTAACCTGTTGTAAAGCAAAAAACCTGGATTTGTTCTGATAGTCTTTCCAGAATAAATATTCTAACTTTATTTGTTGTAAGATTCTTATTCTGTACTGTCATAGTTTGAGATGGCCCCCCCGGGAGTCAGGGGCTCAGAGGTGATTGGGTGCCAGGACAGTGTTCCCTGGAGAGCCAGTCACCACTCATCTTGTTCGCTTCTGCTCAAAATCATATATCACAGCACTGGAAGCTGTTGGTATATTTTCTGTTGGTGTCTGCTGCGTGTAGGTGTTGAAAGCCAGGGGGTGGCTGGGCTCCTTCTTCCTCCCCTCCGCAGTGGGGAGGGGAGCCCTGCGGCCCCCCTAACTCTGCCTAGGCCAGAGTTAGAGACAGCATTGGAATGAGTGCATGTTTGTGAGGGACGTGACTCACAAAACAACTGGTAAGTGAGAAGAGAGAGGTAGGCCTTGTGGCCGGGCCCTCTTCTTCCCCCCCCTTTGCAGCCAGGCTGCAGAAAGGTGCTGTTTTTCCCTCTCACTGTTCAGTGGGAGTGGATTTTAAGGCTCAGCATTGGAGCAGAGCCAAAGTGGATGGGCTAAATACAGCTCAGTGCCAGGGGAAGAGAAACCCCCAGGCGAAATTAGAGATGGACCGGAGAGAGGCCCGGAGGATGTCCTTCACAGTGATTTAAACGCAGGACAGCCGAAAACCCGGAGGAAGAATGAAATTCCAGGATGTTGATAAACTGACTACACTACAGCAGTCTACGAAACAAGGTATGAGAGGACAGACTCAAAGCTTGTCTTTGTTGACTTCGAAGGAAAAACTGCAGCAAACAGCTGAAGGTTGGTAAGGGAGTGTTCAGGGGCCCCGAACACTCCCATGAGACAGACTGCATTACATCAGCCTTGGAAGGCTTTTCCTGGACTAAAGTTAAAGGGAGGGGCTTAAAGGACTGATAGAAGTGTAATAATATATATATATATAGTTGCCTTTAATTTGTATAGTATTTATTTGTGTAAAATAAATGTATATATTTCCCCTTCCCCCTATAGAAGCCTCTGGCCTGAAAGTTTTCTCTTCGGTGTTGGGATAAATTGTTGCAAGGGGTGGGGGAAGCCTGGAAATTGGATTTTGGATTTCTAATGTGGCTCAAACTGCCACATGTATTTATATGATTTTTAAAGTTCCACTTAATCTAATGATGCAACAATTTTGTTTCACAAATGACAGAATACATTCTTTTAAGTATTGTGAAGTGTTTACCTCTTGTTATATTCCAGACCTCTTCCTGAGTCTTGAAATTTAGGCATTTTTCTTTTAGAAGTGATTTTTTTTTAGTGATTTTTTTAAACATTATAAACTTAGTCTCCATGCAGCTTTGGATTATAGTTTTTGAATTCTCAGGCTGTATTTCTCAATAAATCATTGAACTTTCATCATATTATATGGCTCTGAGGAGTTCTTTACAGTTTATTTTGTCATGTGATTTGATTTTTTTATCTTAAAAGCTTTCATTATGTCTCTGGATTATTTTTCCTGAAGTTAAGGAGGCCTTAGTTGTCTTTGTGAAGTGATCTCATAATGCTTTCCTCCATATACAACACCTGTATTGCCAAACCTGGATATTGTGTGACAGTTTAGTAGATTCTCCCCCTCTATCTACTCTGCTCTTGCGAGATCCCCATCTGGAGTGCTGTGTACAGTTCTCATGTCCCCAGCATAACATAGACAGGGAACTGTTGGAGCAAGAAGGAACATGACGTTGACAGGAGGATTGTAGCATCTCCCCTACAAGGACAGATTGAGAAAGTTGGGGCTGTTCAGCCTGGAGAAGAGAAAGTTGTGTGGAGACCTCACAGCAACTTTCCATTATCTAGAGGGAAGCCAGAGAGGGACTCTGTCAGGAACTGTAGTGACAGGACAGGGAGTAACGAGTACAAATTGAAAGAAGGGAAATTTAAGGTAGATATTATGATGAAATTCTTTACTTTGAGGGTGGAAACGCTGGAACAGGTTGCCCAGGGAGGTTGTGGATGCCCTAAACCTGACAGTGTTCAAAGCCAGGTTGGATAAGGCCTTGAGCAACCTGGTGTGGTGGGAAGTCTTCCTATGTTTCTTGAACATGTGAGACACTACAGGTGACTCTTTCCCACTGAGTAAACTAAGCGTTTATTGCTATTACTTATTTCTTATATTTAAAGCAATTCTGTAACTGTAAGATTTTTTTCTCCCTTGAAAATACAGCAGCTGGATTTCTTTAGTTGCTCCTGGTATAGAGCTTTCATGAAATGCATTTCAAATCCAAGTAGAAAATTTGACTTGGATCAATTTTCTTTTCTTCTTTAAAGAACTTCAAGAAATTTCTGAGGTCAAAAGTAAGATTATTTTAAAAGTTAACGACAATCTACATTAGTGATTCAACTTTATACTTGATTTCCTTTGGATATTTTAAATTAATTGCATCCAGCATGGGTGAATTATTACTGTTTGTTGATTTATTCCCTGTCTTCTTCCAGTGGTGTCTGAACTTCAAGTGCTTTCACCAGTATACTCCATGTAAATTAGCATGTAAATGTGAAGCAGTCCTAAATTCAGTTATGGTTCACTTAATGGTGAACATGGGTGCAAATAATTATTTTCCTATGACCTTCTGTTGGCTTCCTGCCATATTTCATAGAGAATTTCTTTTTTCATTAGTGAATGTAAGTTCAGTTGGACATTTTGCAGAAATATATTAGTTGAACATTCATGTGACCTGTCATGAGCTCAGTCAGATTATTTACCAATCTTAATGTAGAAGATAAGGTAGGAAGCAGAAGTAGACAACTTGTGATAATGAATGTAATATAGTAAGCTAAATGTAGTGTATGAAGCTTCATTTTTCAGTCAATTAATCTTAAACCAGGCTGTGGTGGGACAAATGATTAGTGTTACTGAGCAGCCTCATAGGGAAGGAAACGTCTTTCATTAGGATACATAGCTACTAGGTTTGTTGAGAGATGTTGAAGCAGTATGTGCTTAACATGCTTAATGTTTTCTCTTGACTAACATTCTTGCATTCTGCTATAACAAGTATCCCAAATTTTATTGACATGCAGTCCTGCTCTGGTTGAAAGGCTACAGTATGCCTTTTCGGAATGTATCATAATGCTCATTGTTGGCTGCATTTTGATGACAGACAAATTTCCCATCACCAACTTCACTATCTTGTATAAATTTTAGAAAGGTAATGGTTATTGTGTGTTTCCACAGCTGAGGTTTCTACAGGGGAAGAAAGGTGATTACTATCACTCCTTCTCTGAACTGTTAGATAAGCATAATTCTGTTCATTTGTGAAATTCTGAAGTTAAACATGATTAAGAGGAGCCTCCTAACTTACTCTGCTATCTCTTGACTGCAACATTAGAAAACAATGGATTTGGAAGTGAGGCTTAGTTAACAGGACACCAAAACAATGTAGGCACCTACAAGTTTTCCTATTACCATTCCATGAAACAATCCTTCCTAAAAAAGTAAGTTGGTTTAAATGCAATTTTATTTCTGCTATAAAATACTGATTTCTTGAGCATGTTCAGATTCATGAGTTGCTGAAAGTTCATCCAGTGTGACATGCTAACAGTCTGTTGACAGCACTGATGTATCTTCTTCAGACATTCAATAGCTAGTATACATCAGTGCTGCATATATTAGCACTAACTTTTTAGTGGATTCGCTGTTGAGATTACATCATAGTCAGACAAAAATGAGTTTTATATTATTGGCTTTATTAGCAAGAATATCTCTTTTTCAATAAGGGTAAAATATGCCTTTTTAAAATGTTGTAATCTTAATCTAGTCAGCATGGCACTTCTGTTGGTGAGGGCAAACTTTTGCTTCATTTCATTTTGCCTGTTCTGCTAATGTGTGTCATAAAGAATTTGAGTCTGCTTTACAATAAATTTCTATTTACATATTAGAATGTATGCATTCAGCAGCTCTCAAATGCCTGATCTCTCCTCAGAGATTAGCCACCTTTGAATTTGGAAGTTATTTTAGTTGGATCTATGCTCAGGCTACACAGTAAAAAAAAAAAAATTAAATAATTTTCAAGACATAAGCTTGTGGGGCTTGATTAATTTCATCTCATGTAATTGTTTTGGTTCTTTTTCATTATTGGTGTTCATTTTTAGGTCTGAGATGTATACCATACCTTTAGTCATGTAATTAGTATACCATAACTATTACCAATGTGAATAGTAAGTATTTAAATATATTTTCTGAACTGAAGCTGTAATTTCTGCCTTAACTCTTAAGTTTTTACATGTGCAGACATCAAAGACAGTATTAAGAGGTGATACTTGATCAAAGAACAGTAATTAAAAGACATGTAATTTTTTTTTTATTTGTAACTGTAACATCTGACAGGTATGGGCGTTCTACCTAATACAGTTACTTCCACTTATTTCTCATTATGAAGTTTTTACAAGTAGTTCGAATAGAAAACACCAGTAAAACAATGAAATAGAAACTGCACGTAGATGTAATTGAAGATTAGAGGGAAAAAAAGCTGATTTGTAACTAAAATAAAAATTTATATTCATATGTGAACTATGTAAAGAAAATATGTCAAAAAAACCTGCATCCATTATTGCCACACAAAAATCTATCAAGTCTTGTTTTCAGAGTATAACTTACTTTTATCTCTTAAACATTAGTATGTCAGTGATTTCAGTTTATTAGGCTTCTATAGTAGAGTCTTTAAAATACTGATTTTGACTGAAATATAAATGGTAAAAAAACTTAGCTGGACAGGGTAATTATAGTTTGTTTTAGTAGTTCTAGATTTAGTCCAACATACTGTGAATATTTAAAGTCTATGTTTGAGGCTTAATTTTCTGTTTCTTGTTAATGATGCAGCATAAAAAGAGGAAGATATCCTGTTCAAAGTGTGGTGCTGTAAATTTCATTTTATAATTTTATGATAATTTCAGTTACTGAAACTAATTCCTAACAAAATGCTTTATATGTTAAAATTATTTTGGCTTTACTGTTAGAAAACTTATTTAATTTATTTTTAGTCAAAGTTTCTCAAGCTTGCACCCTCTATGGATCAAAACTTGACAGAAATATCTTTCTGTTTTTAGAAATACTGAACTAATTAAAAAATAACTTAAAATCATCACAAAGATGTCAAAATGTAATTTTGTTTAAAGCAACTAACAAATACTGTAGTATAAAGTTATTTGTACAGGACAGGATGAAATGCGAGTGGTCATTAGAGCTGTGTAACTGCAGCACAGTGAGGAAAGCAAAAGATTTTATCACTGTTTGCTTGAAGGCTCAGGCTTTGAAGTAATAGAAAAAGAAATATGCAACTGAAATTGACCAATTTACGTGTCAAAACTTTATATATGAGTATATAACTTTATATATAAGTAAATAATTAGTCTTTAATGATGGAAAATACCAATAACATTTTTCAAATGGTTGTATTCCCCTAATTGAAACTAACTGTTATTTGGTGATTATTACCTTTATAATAAGGAGAGGTATAGATTATAGTTTGTAAACTTGAGTTTGTTCCCTGTTTAAATATATAATAGTAAAGAACCAGTATTTTCTAGTATTTGAAATACATAGATAAGTATAATTTTAACTTTAGCTTTACAGCATGTGTGATCTTCAATATTAATGATGTCATTTTAATTTTTGCTATTTTTATAGCAAATTATTTATGGTAGCTTCCAGCTAAGCACTTTAAAAAAAAAAAACAAAAACAAAAAAACACTAGTGTAAGTATATGTCTGGTTGTTTCTTAGTCAAAGCAGCAATAATAATTTCTTACTTTCCAAATGTTTTTTCTTATACTAGCATGTCATGAGACTACATTTAACAATGTCCTGTATACATGTCTTTTAAACAAAATGGAAAGGAGAAAATACAATATTGTTATTTTTCTATAGTCTTTTATTTGAGCTGCACAGTTGTGGGATAATATAGACACATACAAAGGACTGGGTACTCAGTGGCACTTGTCCTCAGAAAAGCTGTGTAGAGTTATAGCTTGTCTAACAGTCTGTGGAGTCATTGTTGCTGGTAGGATCACAGTATAGTAGCACTTGATCACCATAAAATGCAATTTTGGTTACACCTGGGTGTGTTTAACTATGACAATTTGGGACTCCACCTGCAATGTTGTAGGTGTGCCAGGATGCAGGCATGTGTTGTCTATAAAATAAGGAATAGTGGTTTGTGCAGCTTTTGAAATTACTTTAAAAAAGGAAAGAAATGCAGTGTACTTTAAGAAGATACTATAAGTTTTGAAAACTAATCTACATCCTGTTCTAGAGTGTTAAAAAGACAGAAACAAACAAAAAAAAAAGAGCTGTTTTGAAGAATAGGTTAATTTTCATTTAGTTTAGTTTAACATTCCATATATCTATTTTCAATGTAGAATAATCAAAAAGGACCACCATACTGATAATGTGGGTTTATAATGCAAAGAGCAACTCAACTTTAACTACTCTATTGTGGCACTATTCATGCTGCTGTAATAAAACTTAAGAACGTTTAGTGATTTTTTTTTTCCCTACAGTTATTCAAAATTACATTACCCTTACTGAAAACTGAATGGCTTTTAGTGGATTAATTAAACTATAGCTGGTTTGCCATCTGGGTGCTGCTTGTTTAGCTGCTTTCTCACAGAAAGATTTTTTACTGATTGAAGAATATTTTTTTGTTAGAAGACAGCTTCCAGACAATAATTTCTAAAATAGAAATGACATATGGACTATTAATTGTTATGAGGTTAAATTTTGGGTTATGAAGAGGAAACTACTTGGACATTTCTTTCCAATATTCAGTTTATTTTCATTCATCCACACACACACCCTCAATCCCCTCATTCTGTTGCAAAATGCTCAGGCTCTTAAAAAATAAAATCTGTTTATAAATGTACAAGGAAATAATTATATTTTACAGCAAGATCACCCATGACATTATGTTGGAGTCCAGGGTATAGGCTAAATGCAGAAAAGAAAAAAAAAGAGAAAGGGGGAATTAACTAAATCTGATTTTTATAGCTCAAGTGGTTTCATTAAATTAGAGTGCTGTGTGCTACTGTTCATTAATGAACTTGTGCCATATGCTTTAACTGTTCTGGTCAATAGCTGATAAAGAAAGGCTTGTGTTTAAAAAAAAATGGATAAAAATATCTTTGTGATGGGCTTTTATCAAAGGACTTGCTTTGAATTCAGTAACTACTACTGAGGCAATATGGCTCGCAATTTGCGACCCAAAGGTAGTCATACATTATTGGAATACAGCCTACTGCGCTTCACATTACACAGATGTGAAGGCCTGATTATAGCTGCTTCATAATTAACAGTGATCCGATTTGTTTTGTGGCATAAATGGTGCATGTGTAGAACATTAGCCATGGCACTCTCATTCAAATTCAACTCAAGGGCTCAGCGGCAGGCGGGTCACGAGCTTCAGGGAGTAGAAGCACAAGCTCCTCCATATGTTCTTGCTGCATCTTACTATGGCTATGAGTGCAAGATAAGTTCCCTAAAGAACCTAATCGTGTTCTGTAATTACAGCGCGGCTTTCTGCTGGCTAGAAATGAGGGAGAAGCTAAAACACTCCCTCATCAGATAATTTGTAAATTACTTTACATGGCGGATGCCTAACTCAGTTGGTTTTCAACTGCTGAAATTATAAATAATTGTAACAGATGTGGCAATATGGCTGGCCTCCAATAAATGAGGCCCTTGATAATTTGGCCGACCCTTTGACAGGCCAATTTAATAAAATGTGAACAAAATCTTCTTGCTAATAATTTATCATCCCTTTTCCCAATAGAATAAATTTAATTACCCTAGCAGTTAACAAGGTCACACCCAGATGCCAAACTCGGCTACAGTTTTGATAATGCAATCAGGAATTGAGAGGTGATGACAGCGTTGTTGTTTTTTTCATTACCTGGCTTCACATAAACACAGGTGGCGTAGCTTTCTTGTCAGTTTTTAATAATTACAGGCTATTATGGAATGCATAGTTAGCAGATTGAAAACCACACTTTAGTGAATTTGTTTGAGTATGATTGAGGTTCTAATGTACGGAGATGATAATGCATAACAAGCCCATTCCCTAGTTTACACAATTAGTGCACAGGTTTGATTTTTACTTGTGATAATAGTGTAATAGTTCAACAGATAACAAAGCTGCATTTTTTGGAGCAGCCTCACCAACAGCTGAAGGTTTACATTTTTTGCTTTCTAGTACTGAGTATGTAACTCAGAAAAATATGCTTTTTTTAAACTTACCTGGTAACTTACAGTGTGAATATGTGTGGATATATATATATACACACACGCACATCTTAAGATATCTTGACTGTCTGCATTTTGGTGTACTTGGTCAAGTAGAATCAAGTAGAATCTTGTGGTAACTAATTAATAAGCTCTTTAAACACGAAAATGCTAGAGAAGATGCTGTAAGAGTTCATAAGAAAAAAAAAAGAGAAGAAAAAGAAACTTAATATAAACTTAATAGAAACATATAAAACTTAATAGAAACTTCTAAGAGCCATAGTTGTAAAGCATTGCTTCCAAGTGTATAAAGATATTTTAACCAATCTTTAGTTGGGCTTCTGTAGTGTTATGTTCTGTTTATAATGTCTATTAATTGTAATGTATTAGAGCAAATAGTACTGATGTTCATCAATACTTGTTGAATTTTTGCATGCTGTTCTCTGATCAGTTTAATGGGAAAAATGCCCAGTTTTATTGTGTACTTGCTGCTAAAAAGTTGCCAGTCCAACAAATACGTAAGGAAATGAGTGGCTGATTTAACAAAAAGGCTTAATGGAATCCAGCTTTGTCTTGTTACTTCCTTCCAGTGATGATTCTTCTGAATGTTTTTGCAGACGAAAAAAGTTTTTCTTATCTTATAATTGCATATTTTTCCCAATAATTTGGAGCACTAATTTCATACTATGAGGTCTGATTTCCCTAATGAGAATGGGAAATCTTTCTGATGGTCTTCAGAAAGAATTGCATCCTCTTTTCACCTCCCTATTCTTCTCTAGAAGATGATCAGTGTGTTCTTTTTCATATGAATTTCATATTAATTGTCATGTGAATTTTGGAGGATGCCAAATATAAATGTTATGAGGATGCATGGATGGTGTAAACCCTTTTCTGGCTTTTAGCATCTTTTGGCAGCTCATGGGGACACATGAGATCAAGGTCCAGGCTGGGTAAGTTACTCTTCAAGAGTTTGCTAATGTCACCCATCCTAGATGTATGTGCAGTGAACAGAGATAAGGCTGTGACAATGGGATTTCTGTGCTGCAGAAAGGAGTTTGCAAATGATGCTGTGGTGACCATTGCCTCTGACTTAGCTGCCCAGCTGTGTAATTCAGTAACAGAATAAGAAGAAACCTTGTTTCTCATATATTCTTCTTGTATCTAAACTGTCTCTGAACACTTTGTGCATCATGGCTTTGCAAGGCATATGGCACCGGATTCTTGGAGTTTTGACTGGAAGAAAACTTGGGGGTATGGGTCATGGTCTGGTTGGGTGCCATAAGTCAAAAATACTGTACATTCTGATTGTTCATGTGTCCTCTAGTCTGAGCTGTAAGTACACATGAGGCTGTGTTGTTAGTTCTGAAGCTCTTAGATATCTGGTCTTTTGGTACCTGCTCTTTTGCTTGTTCAGGAAAGTCATGCAGAATAGAAGTGTGATGGAGCACAGCTGTATTTTCTCCACATTGAATGTACTCTTCGTGATAGCTGACAACAGTGGTATTTGATTGTTTTCCCTAAGTGCAGTGGATGGTTCCCCATGTGGTACAGCTTTGTGACAAAGATGGTGCTTATGCTTCATCTTGATTAATGCATCCAGTCTCATTGTGTAAGTGTAAGAATAGTGAGAGATCTGCTTGGTAGAAATAAGTACTTTCTTGATTGTATTTTTTTGTTTAAAACATAAATAAGCCTCTGACATTTGTTTGGACTATGTGTTTTGCATGTAAGTTAAGTTTCAATATCATAACAGACACATGATCTTTCATAAAATGGCATATGTTATAAACTGATTTTGCTCTTTGAAAGAAGAAACCATTACTCTGTTAGGCTAGACCTTGTAATATAGGTAGAGTCTAATCCAAGATCCATAGACTTGAAAGAAAACTACATTTGGCATGTAGATGGATAGACTGTGAAGAGGGTCAACATTATGTTTACACTGAAATTACAGTTCAGATGTAAAGCTAGAAAATGAAAAGCCAAGAAAAGGCCATGTCTCCTGGGGATCTGATGAAATTGCACTTCATAGAATCATAGAATGACCTGTGTTGGAAGGATACTTTAAAATCATCTAGTTCCACCCCCCTGCCATGAGCAGGGACACCTTCCACTAGACCAGGTTGCTCAAAGCCCCATTCAGCCCGACCTTGAACACTTCAAAGGATGAGGCATCCACAGCTTCTCTGGGCAACCTGTTCCAGTGCCTCACCACCCTCATAGTGAAGAATTTCATCAAAATACATAATCTAAATCTACCTTATTTCAGTTTGAAGCCATTTCCCCTCGTCCTGTCACTACATACTCTTGTAAAAATGCCCTTCTTTCTTCATGCATAAATCTTGGGAACTCTGGTTCTTTCATAGAGTTGTATTTTATACAACAGGAATTAAGGTTCTCTTGATAGCCAAATCTTTTCACTAAATAATTAGGGTTCAGTAATTTTTTTTCCCTCCTAAACAAAGATACCTGTGACAAAAATGCTAGTAGTATAAAGTTAAATATACATGAATCTGAAACAAAAGACCAGAGAGAGAAATTTCATCCAACTCTGTGAAAGACTTCTTTTCATGTCTTAAAAATTAATGTTTAAAATTTTCTTGATAGTTGAGTAAAAAAGTCTTCTAGGCTAGGAAATGTAGAAGAATATTTTTCAAGTATTAAAGGATATGTTAAATTTAACAGAAAATTATACCCGCCTCTTCTTTAACTGGAGTTCATTGATAAGCAAAATGTCAGTTTTTAAATGGATCTCTTCGGGTTACATCTGGGTTCTTAGAATTCCTGAAACTGAAGAAACTTCATAGGTACACTTAAAAAACTGAGCAGGTGTTGAGGATATTTTAGACCCCAATAATATAGCAAGATATGTTTAGGTAACAATGATACACTGAATATTTTGAGGGTAAAACCATAGGCATTTTTGAGGTGTAAGTTAAGATGTAAGACCCTGTTTATGTGGTTTAGTTTTCCAAGAAATATATTGTATAGGCATGTGCACAGAGACTGTTGTAAGGGGTTTACTAGAAATTGTGCCTTTATAGTATTTTATTTCAAATAAGTATCACAGTATGGCAATTTCTAGAGTTCTCTTTTGGAAGAAGAAAAGAGTGGAAAAATAACCTCAAAACAAATTGGTTTTATTAAGGTCAGTAGCAGAACTTACATGATATAGGGAGAAGGGTTTTGATGTATTTTATCACTTTTGAATGGAGTTATGTTTCAAAGTACTCTACATTTCATTTTTTAAAGAAGAAATTAAAAAGTGTGGTACTGTAAGAAATTAGTCATTAGTGTTATTCTTATGGCTTTAAAGTCATGAGGTTCATGGTTAAAAGGTTGGACTCAATGATCTTAAAGGTCGTTTTCAATGTAAACAATTTTATGAAGACTTAACAGTTGTTGACTTTTTAAAGTAACAGTAATATGAATTTAAATTATAACAGATTTGTTGATTCTTTTTTGAGTTACTAAGAAAATTATAAAGGTTATGTTACACATAGAAATCTTTTTTACATGCAGCTGAGAAATGAGTAAGATGTATCTAGTTGGTAAGTGTATTTATCTTTCTTAAGAAGAAAGAATAAAGTTCAGGTGAAAAAAACCAATTCTAACTTAAGCATAACTACATTTCACTTATCTACTGGCACTATTTCTGTCTTTTAGGTTTTTTTGGATTTTTTTTTTCTTGTATACAGTGCTCAGGTTTTGGTCAAACGAACATGAAGTCCAGTTTTCTTTGACGCATTCTTTTGAATGCCTAGCTTGTCTACTTCTTGTTTTCCTGCTTCCCTTTTTTTTTGTTTTTCCTCTGCATAGAGTTTTAATAAACTAATGGTTATAAACAGGCCTTTTGCTGATCATAGGTGGAAATGATATCTATTTGCAACTACATATGGCCTAAACTGCAAAATGAGGAACTGAATTTATTTAAGGAACAGTCAGCAAAAACATGGGCAACTTTTACTCTCTAACAAATTTCCTATGCTTCTTTGCTGTTTGAAGAGTTGCAGTTTTTCTAACACAAGTGTATGGTATTCTTAATTTGTGATTAATTTGTTGAAAATGTGAGTTTATAGTAGGCTTTATGAAAAGCTTCATATTCTGCACAGAAAGAAATAAAATGGCTATGCTGATTAGTCTGTTTCTATCAATACTATGCTTACTGGAGTGTTCTCTTGCTTGATTTTAATCAACTTTGGACCATCTCGTTTCTTGAGTGACATTAATTTGGAGATTTGCTTACTTAACCTTTTTCACACTGCCTTTTCTGATTTTTGTCAGTATACCTGACTTGATTTACTTATTTTACCATCTCAAGTAGGGGGGGAATACCAGTATTTGAGATGGTAGGAACAAATGGTAATTGTACCAAATCCTGTCTTCTCTGTTGAAGTGAGTATTTGTCTTAAGAATATGCTCAAACAGTTGCAAGGAAGTGACCTTGTCAGAACTTTGCTAATTAGGGAAAGTATGTATAAAATAAACTTTTAGTTAGTCTTGAGAAAGTTGTCTTCTGGAGCAAGTTTTGTTGATTAAAGACTGTACTGCTTCCTAGCTGCTTGTCATTGCTGTCAGAGCACCACTGGCAATAGAGTTTCATGAGTCTGCCCTCATCAATCCAATACAAGGTCAGCTGGGTCAGCTCAAGCCACTTGCATTGACTTTTTAAACTAACCTGCCCTTAAATTTATGCAATTGATTAGGGAGGCAGTTTCCATCATCCCTTCTTCCAGCAATAGTGTTGAGGTGCTAACCTCCAGCTGCCTGGATGCATTGACCATCTGGGAATTATATTATCTTTGTCTGGCACAGCTGTTTGAAGATCAGTGTGTGTCCCCAGCCTTAAAGCACTGTGGAGGAGATTTGTGGTAAAGCATTTCACTTTGTGATTTCCACAGACTGACACAACAGGCATATTGTTGGGTGGTTGTAACAGAGTGAGGTGTGATTGCAGTCAGTTCATAAAAACTCTACTGGCAAGGAGACAGTCATCAAGCCATGGTAATTTGACCACTCTTGGTCATATGTCTGCTATTGGACACCAGTGATATAACTTATAGTAGCTCGTACCAGTGAAATGTGAGTTGTCGGAACAGGTTTTGTAACTAGGCCAAGTAGATCAGTGTGCAGTAGTGTTGTATTATGGCAAGGAATTGCTATGCATGGATTGATAGCTGGGAAGGATCCTGGATTTCAGTGGTTTAATGAAATGACATACCTGCTTTGAGTAACACTGTGACCTAGAATTACCATCTATTTTTCTGTAAGTCTTCAGTTTGACCTCAATATTTGTGCCGAATTTAAGGACATAGCAGATATGTGTTGTAGATTGACATTAAAAAGATATCTTTCTGGGGCAGTTTTTAACTAAGAATATATTTATTGTCAGAATATGCAGTTAAGGGTTTTTGGTTTTCTCCCCCCCCCCAGTGTTTGTTAGGCTGGTGATACTTACCAACTTGAAATTTCACCAGAAAATGTTTCACCAGAAACAAGTTTAGGAGGTGAAATATTTTGTTAAGGAAACAAGTTTAGGAGGTAAAACATTTTGTCAAGAAATTTTGATGCACTATGATGTACAAAATAGTAGAATAAGTTGCTGCAGAAGAAACAGCTGTATAAAACAATCATTTTTAAGAATGTAAATTTAGATGTGGAAAATATGGTCATGGTTTGAAAATGTTTAGTTATTATTTTGAGGTCTGGTTTGAGTATGGAATCATGAATCATTTACAAAAGCAGAATTATTTACAGATTTTGCATGTTCCTGTAATATTGTTAATGTTGTGTTTCTCTAGGCAGTTTTATGTAAATGGTGCATTATGCTCCTAATTTTTTGTTACCAATATACCTAAACTTATTGTTAAGTATTTCAACAGCCTATTTTAAGTGAGCTAGAGTACCCTATTACAGTGCAAAAATCTGAAATAGAGCTTTTACAGGAAAAATTGAAAAACTCGGGTTTTAACCTAGCAGATCATAATTTGAGCACTGCAGATATGCTGGAAAGCAACAATGTAAGGATGCAAAGAAAGCATGAGGTACAGTAGTTTTAATGCCTTGTGTCTAAGTCAGACTGGTGATGCCAAACATTTTTGCTCAAGGGTCTAGATAATAATTTTAATATCTGTTGACGCTGCTTATAATTCTGGAAGCTTGTTTAAATGGTTCTTGTGTTATCTGCCAAAGACTTGTTAAAATAGCTGTTGGGAGTAGAAGGTTTTACCTTATTAAATACTGAATAAGGGATTCTTAATTAAATGAACTATTTGAAGGATAAATTCTTTGTAGGTTTGTTAAAATTAATATTTATCAGATATTTTGTGGTGTTTATCAGAATGACCATCTTTCCCTGGAAGGAAAATGAGAGAAATATAAATAGTTATTATTATGATTTTATAAATGAAAAATATTTTTTTTCCAAATTCTTGATTTTTATGGTAGGACAAAGTGGGTTTTTTTTAGGAAGAATGACAAAAATGTCCTTTGAAGGTTATACTTTTGACTTTGTATGGTGTTGGATCGCCTCTTTCATGGTGTCTCACTCTTAAATATAGGCATCAGTAACAGTAGCAGCTATAAATTATAGTAAATGAAAGAGAGCCATAAATAATTCTGTGGCTTAAACTGATCTATTAAATTAACTGAGGTCATGATGTTTTTTGTGTGTTCAACCTCTTCCTCATCTATTTTTTTTTATTGTGGTTGAATAGAATATTGGAAACTTGGAAGAGATTTCTTTAGTAAGGTTGCAAGTATGAACATGATTCTGAATGATATAAATAATTTACAGGAGTCAACCGTCATGTCCATTTACAAGAGTCAATCGTCATGTCCATTTCCCTGAAAACCTTCTGGTTTACCCATATTTGTTATCTCATAACATTTTCTTTGAAAAATGTATGATGTTCTTTCTTAATATCCTGTACTGTAGGCTATATTTGGAAAAAGACATAATTTACAACATTTGTTCAGGAGCATGTGATGGCACCTCTGTGAAAATGTGTGTAAGAAAGAACAAAATGCTGCATAAGCAATGTAGAGTGAAGAACAGAAGGTGAGAAACAGCCCTACAAACACCAAGGTCAGGGAAGGAGGAAAGGGAGAAGTTGCTCCACATGCTGGTATTTCCCTGCAGCCCATTGAGGGGATCACCATGGAGCAGATGCCCATACTAAAGCTTGTGGAGGAGCCCACAGCGAATGGGTATTCCATCATGGAAGCCGCAGCTTGTGGGGGGGAGTCCATACTGGAACAAGTTCCTCTTACACAAACTGTGGTCCATGGAAGACCCACTCTGATAAGGTTTATCCTGAAGGACCCTAGCCTATGGAGAGGCCTTATGCTGGAGCAGGGAAAAGTAAGGAGGAAAGAATGGCCTCAGAGGAAGTGTTATGGACTGACTAAACCTCTCTCTGCACTGCTCAGAAGGAGATAAAGAAGTTAGGAGTGATGGAATAAGTTGAGGGTGGGGAGCTGGGAGCTCCTCCTGGGAGGGGGATAAAGTGTTGGTTAATTTTTTTTCTTTATTTCTTACTACCCAAATCTATTTTAAGTGACAATAACTTAAACTGATTTTCTCCAAGGTGAGTCTGCCCATGATGGTGAATGGTAAACCCATAAGCTTTATTGCCCTATTTTCTCCTCCTATCCTAGTGAGGAAGGAAATTGAGTGAGCAGTAGAGTGGATGTTTGACCCTTTGCCAAGGTTAACCCACCACCAATGTCATTGTCTGTTTCCTCAGAGTAATGTAAATGAGACTACTGTGTTTGTCATGAATTGATCACTGTGTCAGAAATAAAGAAATTACACTTCCTTGTGTAAAACTAGATACAAACTTTTAAAACCTATTGTGGAGAATCTGTGCCAACTTGATATGTAGATCCTAGTATTTTTTTTTTTTATTTGTTTGGGGGTTTTTGGTGAGAGTGAGGGTAATGATGCTTTTTTAAAAAAAATTGTTGTTTGTTGGGGGTTTTTAAATCTCTTTTATGCACATTTCAGAAGTAAAAGTATCCCAAAACCACCTTGGCAATATTTACATTCGTAATTTAAAATGTGTGGTATTACTATTTTGTGATATTTCATGATAGATTTTTTTTCTCTCCTTTTTGGAAACCCATCCTGTTTAAAGTGAAAAGTATGTTCCATGGCATCTTGGAAATGTATCATACTGGAAAATAATGGACAAAATAAAAAACACCAGCTGCTAGTTAAGATATTATTTAAGGTTAAATCAATTTAATGGAAGAGTAGAAGTGTTGACATATACAGTATTGAAGAAGAGTTTATTCTGAATTCCTTTTGCTGTATATCGGTTATTTTACAGTGAAAGTGGCAAAATGCAACAACAATAATCATAAATTTTTTGTTTGACTTTATGTATTTACATATTAACATTTTACCTTATTGATATTAAGTGTGTGTTAGTATTTCTCTGTTCTTAACCAAAGTTATTCAGAAAATCTGAAAGTCTAATTTGATGAGGTCTTTCTTTCTTTGCCATAAGGACATATGACATAGAATGAAGAAAGCTGCCCAGTTTAAGTGTTATTTCACATACTCTTTCTCCAGATTGCTATATGAAGCTGTACATAATATAAACACATATTCTTGTCTCTAGTTAGTCACATTATAGTTAATGACCATATGGTCATTATGGTATAAGATCTACTGTCTGTTGTATTTATATTCCTCAAGCATATTGTTCCTTCAACTTCACAGTGTGTTAAACTATTTCAAAGGGAAAAAAATCCTTTCCCTCTTGTTTCTGGTTGTCCTATCAAGTGTAACCTTGGACCCTTATAGAGCAATTAGCCCAGCCTCTATCCCCTCCTTTGTAATGAGGTTTCTTGCATTTCTGAGTCTATAACCCTTTAGTCTTCCCTAATGGGACATCATTATTCTGAAAGAAACAATGTAAATGTAAATGAATATTCTCATTAACGAGTCACAGAGAAACCTTTAGTGGTAGCGCTGTGGTAATTCTGCTTGTTATTTCTCTGGTATTCCATGCAGATTTTTTTTTTAAAATTCATTATTAGTATTCAAAATTACTTCTTCTTTAATTCTGCACGTCTTTCATAATCCGGTGTTCCAACTAGTTCAACCATGTCCTTGTTTTATTCTCCAGGAACCACCTGTGAAACGTTCAAGGTCTCTGTCCCCAAAGAGCTCTTTTAGAGAGTCAGAGGAGCTAAGGAAGCTTAAAATAGCTGAAAGGAAGATTGAAAACTTAGAGAATACGCTACAGCTAAAGGTGAATGTTAAAAAAATCCAAACCAAAACCTGCTAGTTATAAGGTTGCATAGTAAGATACTCCAAAATAAACAGGCATTTTAAAAATTAAAAATACACATATTGTTATGGACTCTGTATTAGCGTAAGGGAGCACTCTCCATTAGTTTACCTTTTTGTTTTACTGTGTGAGTAATCCTGCAGTCCTATAGAAGCTTAATTGAGCTGTCATCAGTAACACATACTTGTTAAATACATTTTCAAAGTTTGTGTCTGAGAATATATATTCTGAGAAATTCTTGTACTCATATAGAAGTAAAGTAAATCAGAAAGTACAAAATTTTTTTTCTTTATAGTGAAGCCGGTATTTTAAAATGTTAGTCAATTACTTGAAACAGATTTACCCCTGGAAATATTAGCTGTTATGGCTCAGAAGTTGCTGTTCTAACAAATGCTGTTAAAAAACCCCAATAAACAATCCTCCTTCCTCCACCCCTTGGTAGAATATCTTAATTGAGCATGTATTACAATTTCTCCCTGTTTCATAGATTTTTGTAGGAGTTTTTTTGTTGGTTTGGTTTTTTGCTTCAGAAATACAGTACCTTTTGAACAAACTATTGGGTTCAAATTGCACCTCAGAACACAAAACTCAAACCCTAAGTCATATTTTCTTAAACATTTAAAATTCATCCTCTCCTCCCTCCCCTCCTTCTCCTCCCTTCCTTTTTTTGTTGCTTATGTTTGTTCAAAGTTACAGAATTTGAAAGGTGTTTTCAGTAGCCTAAAGCAGAACTGTTTATATTGAACATGCTGTGATAAATGTCAGGTAAGTGAAAAAATTTGATAGCTCTACCAACCATAGTCCTTAAGCTCCTGCCTCATGCAAAAAGACACCAATGTGATAAGTCAGTTTTAGAAAAACTGTAAGTGGGAATTATATTTTAGCACAAATGCCACAGGTCCTCACCCCGTATACTTGAGAGAGTTCAGTGCAGTGTCCTAACACATGTAGAGTATATGAAAGATTATTATAATAATATAGGAAAGATTATTTAGACTACGGATTCAGTCTTACAGGTCGTCTTGTTTCTGGGAGTCAGAAAATTAATTTTGTTTCATTTTTCCTCTCTGTTTAGAAATCTAAGGCATGTCCCACCAGCTAAATCTGAGGTTGAGAACTGGCCTTTGGGAGGCTTTCTTTTTGTTACTCTTACTTGGCCTGCCAGACGCTGATGCTACAGATTATTCTGACATGTGGACTACAGCTGTTCACCCTTAGAAGCAAAGCTCACACAGCAGTGTGTATGGTTGTTGCCTTAAATGATAGAGAGCTCCACTCTCTGTGTTTTCTTCTGGAAAGAAGAGTGAAGGGAAACACTGATTTTCTCAGTAGATACTGAGTAGATACTCAGAAGAGAAAGAACTCTCTCTGCATAACCTCATATCATAATTTGTACCAGTCACCATCCTGCCTTATCTTCTATTTCATCTTAAAATATAATTTAGGAATCTATGCAGGTTTATTATGTTGCAAGTGTGGGATCTCTATCACAGCTTTTAAACCATGATGTCATGAAGGGCTAAGTCTTATATCTCCCCTTGAAACTGAACACATGAACTCTTTGCATTTTCTCTTGAAAATCTTCTTGTCTTCTTTTGCAGAATGCTTTAATTATTTGAAAAGAAACTGTAGAGGCTCAGGTCAGCATACTAAAATGTTATGGCACTGCATTCAGAATTCAGTGAGGCTACTGCCAGCATGGCAGTGAACTAAGCTGTCATAACATTAATGTCAGAATATTTCTATTGGCGTTTTGTGATTTCTTGGTATTAGCCTTCTCTTAGGAATTTTTTCCAGCTAAGAATAATGCATATGAGCAACATTTTCAGAACTGGCACTTGCATTATTGCCTCCTCAGACAGGGTGTTGACTATATGATTACTTGGAATATTTTTGTTCAGAAAAATCCTTGCTCTATCGATAAACACACTGATGATGCATGTGTAGAAGATGAAATTGTGACCTTATCCATTAGTCTTTCTGAAAAACTGGTAACAATTAAAAAAAAAAAAGAGAGAGTGCTCTATTTATGGGGTTTTCAGGAACAGGAATGCCCCAGTCAGTATTGCAAAGGAGCAGAAAAGGACAAGATCCTATTCACAGGATTTTCCAGTTCTCCTCAGCTGATTCATTTCTGACCAAGAAAAGTTAGCTGTTACTATCTTTGTTGCTTTTATAAGCAGGATGATCATGTAAATTCAGAGTGTCCACAGTTTTTATACAGAATTGCCTTTGTGTCTGGACATACTAAAAAGTAACAGAGCATGCCTGATTGTGCAGTTGTTTACAGAAGAGAATGTCAAAATAAATAAGAGTACTTACTGGGTTTTAAATAATGAATTATCAAGCTGCTACTGAGAATGATCCAAAGCATAACTACATCAATCTACTTTTAGTCTTTCAGAAGTAGGTAAGAGTTTTGTTGTCAAGAGTAAGTATTTGATATGAGCTAAGAATATGTTATCTTCTCCCGTATTATGTTTTTAGAACTGTGAGCGCTGGCGTAGCCCAGAGTAGATAATCCTGGCTGTACCGGAAAGCTCTCAAAAGCAAGCAGAGCTCTTCCCTTTGAGTTTTCTCATCCTATTTAAGTTCTAAGTATTTTGGAGATAATTAAAACTAGGATATGTAGGTCTCTCTTTAGGCCCTCCTTAATATTTGTTTATGTGAGCAAGACCACACTCATGTTTAGCTCAGATTTCCCGTGTAGTCCTATTTCTTGTATGGTGCTCAGATGCTAAAAATAGATTGTTATTAGTATTGTGGCTTGTTCACATAACTGTTTGTGGAATAAACTATTTTGGTAATGATTGGGTATGTCACTTCTTGTAAGCCTAAGAATAGTAGTCAAATAACTGAATCAGCATAATTTTTAAAATTTCTTTTCTACTATAACAGAAGTTGTTACAGGTCAAGTTCAACAAAATTTTGAATTAACTGCTAATCTTTTGGCTTATCTGAGCTGCCTGCCAGAAAAGAATGGCTTTTTTTTCACAGGCATTTGGATTTTTCCTCTTGCAGATTGGACTTTCTGTTATTGTCTTTCATTATTGCTTAGGAAGTACTATAGAATGACAGTGAAGAGCTGGAGAATAATCTGGAGGTCCAGCACTGATAGAAATGGTTGTTCTGTCCATTTCTGTAAATATATAGAAAACTGTGTATAAGACAGTTTAGTTAATAAATATAGCATAATTCAATTAGAGAGAGACATATCTAACAAATTCTGGAAATTTCAGTGTATATTTAAAATCCTGAAGTGCTTAATTCAATAAAGACAGTGATTAAAGCAGTTAATTGTCCAGTTTCTATTTCTGCAAGAGCAGAGCAAGTGATAAAGGAAGGGAATAATTGTAACAAAACAGATAATAGAACAGGTAAGCAATAATGAAAAATGTAGATTCATAAATAGGAAAGGCCAAATTCTACAGTTGGTTGCACCTCTGAAAGGGCATTGACACTAATAAGCTTCTTAGAATTTATGCTGGACATTATTTTTCAGTACCTTGCCAGACTTGATCAGTTTTTACTAGCAATATCAAACAATGTTGGAACAATTGTTTCATGAACTTCTCTTGAAAACACATCTGTAATTGGATTCTTATGAAAATTTCCTGTTACAATGTGAAACACAGCATGGTAATAGTTTTTGTGTCCTTAGTCTGAGTTATATCTTGCTATTTGTGTGATTGGTTTTAATATTATGGTAGTATTTACATGAGCCACTTAAAAAAAGTCAAAAGTACTTTTTAAGCAATTCTAAATTTATAAATGTGTCTGGTTTACAGGTTGTTTCAGAAAAAAAGCCTACTACCACCACCACTTTGAGAAAGTGTTAATTGGTCATGTCACTTTGGACATGCTTCTGTTCCTAAATCTCTTTGTGTTGCCTGAGTCACTTCCAAAAAACTTCTGGAATTTTGTATGTAGTAACATTTGAAATTCTAGCTGGTAACTTTCAAGTTTACGCATTGTGAAAGCAGAGCTACATTTTAGAAGCCAAGCTTAGTCTAGCTACTTTGTAGTTAGCAGTACTCTAGAAACCCTTGCCATTTTTTTGTAGTGGGATTTTATTGCTTGAGACTCTGGCTATTGGTGTGTCTTATTTATTGGCTAGTGCTGAAAAGCCCTCCTTGCATGTAAGCAGTAAATACTTGCAGATAAAGTATTGTGATTTACTTAGTTATGTAGTTGCTCTACAAGCAGAGCTCCTATTGAAGTGGAAATGAAGCTCTGAGTGCAAATTTTGCTACAGGATAATGTCTGATGAATTCTTTATTGCTATATGTCAGAGTTTGACTTGCTTGGTACTGTGAAATACTTCTTCTTGGTATTCTTTTTATTTTTTTTTTCACAGCACTGTACTGTCATTTGGGAAAATCTTTTAAACTTAGATGATGTTGTCCTGTAATATATATTGAGGTGTATTGTTCTGTACATTTTTGGTATGGTTTTGATTATACAAAAGCTATTGTAAAAATTGGTTTTATTTCTTGTTTGCTGCATTACTAGAAGACAAAATCTGGAAGTTGCAGGTTTATATATATATATAAACAATATATGAAAAAATACTGAAACCTTTAAATTTAGGGGTTCCAGTATTTTCCTTGAAAATACAAAAGTCAGTTTTCCATTGGGGGAAAAAAAAAAGGTAATTTGAAAAAAAGATGGTGCCAGCAATCCTTTTTCAGTCTATATATTTTCAGATGTATTAGGCCAATGTATTCACAAGGTGAAAGCTGACATTTTGGTAGTAAATTTTTTAATTTTCTCAGAAGAATGAAAAAAATATTTAATTTTGCCAAATTAGCAAAATTTTCCAAAGTAGTAATAAGAAAATTTTGATCTCAAAGACTGTAATTCCTGATCATTCTATTTAGATTTCTGATTTGCTTAATAGTTGCTAAAAGAGAACTTCTGTTTCATGTGGTCTGTATGACAGTCTCTTACATTTTGACTAACTCTAATTCAATTTTTCTGGTTTCATACAGACTCGAGAAACTGATGAGCTAAGAGCAGCCTATGAAAAACACAAAGAAAGGCTGCAGATGTTACAAACCAACTACAGAGCACTAAAAGAACAATTAAAGCAGTGGGAAGAGGGTGATACCAGGTAAGTTACATAGCTCATTAAAAACATTTCTCTTACACGAGAAATCTGAACAGAACTATTATATAAGTATTGAAAAGAGAATTTGATTTGAAGGAAGAAGGTGCTATGACTATGATCAAGAGTTTATCCCTTGTTAAAGCAGAATATATGGCTTATCCCTGTATGAGAAGAATTGCAGTTGAAACCAAGAGGAAATGTATCAAGCTGACACCTTGACTTATTTTATTTAGGATCTCATGGTGAGCCTGAGTACTGGACAAAGGTCTGCTAGGATTACTTCCTTATGTTTATGTGATTCCCCAGTCAATTATTTTGTTGACTGTGTCTGTTTTTAGTTTTCTTTAATACAACAATTGCTGATTATGTTTCAAATGGTTTTAAAATATAGTTTCATTCATTAAAAATATAGAAATAACAGCCTCTCTAACATTAACTGAAACCAATCCTGAAATCTCCTTCCTAATAGGGAAAAAAATAATATGTGAATGAAAACAGGCTGGTTTTATATGTTAAATTATTTAAAAATCAATTATTCCTGATAATTTTACAAAAAAATTGCAGTAAAGATCTTTATTAATGGAAAGAGTAATGACTGTACTACATAAAAATTTATATGATGAACATTCTACATATAATTCTCCTTTAAATTCTATACAGAACAGTGAAAATTTTATTCAGAACTTCTTTTTTTTTTTTTTTTTAAGTCCTTAGCAGTCAGTTAGAATTTTTGGTAAAAAAATGCATTTGAAGTTATGAAAACATTTCACTTCAGTTATCAGACACTCCTGTCTTTTGGGACCTGGTTCAAGGAAGTAATTTCCTTGTAGCTTTAGCAGGACTTCAGCATGCACCTACAGCTCACCAAACGCATATGCGTTTTACTTAAAAATAATTCTTTTTGCAATTAGAACAATACTGACTAATCTTGACACAAACTTTGTAATGCTCTCTGAACAAAAAGAGAGTCAGAAAAAATGCTGCAAAACTGGTAGCTGGTCAGAGTCCTACTGATAAACTATCCCTCATATATAAGTAATGCTCTGGCCTATATGAGTAGATTTGCATTGCTTTGAAATACTGTGGCATTTACTTAAGAACAGTTTGTCTTTTAAAAAGACAAAAAAGTGTGGATGAAAATAATGGTAAAGTACAAAACTGCTACACCATTCGTGATAGCACAGAAAGATTTTTTTTAAAAATCCAAGCATAATTACAAATAAATTTGTCTAAATTATAATGAAAAGGTGCTTCTTATTTAGGAAAAACATGAATGATTTTTTTCCTCTAGCTCATTGTTTTTAATTCAGTGCAATCTGGAAGTGACTACAGGATGATAGTTACTATATTCAATGAAATTATTTAATCCTTTGTCTATAGCTTAATAGGCATTCATTGTCCACTGAGAGGCCAAGACTGAAAAGATAAAAAAATTCAACCTAGATAAAGACAGTAAAATCAGACTTGATATACAGTGAAGCACTGAGTGTTCTGGTTCTGATAGCTTTTAAAAGATAAATGAAAAAAAAAAGAACAGGAAAGAGAGACAAAAGTGACTTCTGTTTCTGTTTAAAATAAATAAAACTAGCTTGTGATATGACAGGAATGTGTTTGGGAAAAGTAGGTATTGGGTAAAATGTAATGTTAAATCTTCATTCATCTGATTCTTCATATATATTTAAGATAAGCGGAAAATAGCAGGGTTTTTTAATTGTTGTCATCATAGTAGAATTATATGAAGCCACACTAGAAGAGGTTTGGTTTTCCTTTTTAGTACGCTTAAACAAAGGAAAGTAGCTGAGGCTCAAATAAAAACAGTCTGTAGCAATAAGACTGTTATATAGTGCTGCTGTAATGTAAGTTGTGCATTAAGAACTCAGTATCAGGTCCTTATGTGGCACTTCTGATCCTTTATAAGTGATGGAGGACCCTATTCTCCTTATTTGTCTTAGATTAGTATCTGTTATCAAGATGGCAGCTGATGGGACCTAATCCACCTGTCAGTGTACATAAAACTTGCACTGATGTACATGACTGCAAAGATGATGGGGTCCTTAGGAGGTTATCACATTCTCTAAGACTTTATTCTATGCCCAGTGTGAATTCAGATTGCAGAGAGTTTTAAATTGATTTCACAAAGAATTTTTAATACAATTTTTAGCTTTTGCATTATTAAAATACATAAAAATATTTTAACGACAGAAAAACTGTTAAATATTTTAAATTTATTTTTCTGTGCTTTTAAATTCAATATGCTTTTTCCTTATACGTCATCTTGTCCGTAGACAGTTTATTCTTCCATTGATCTGTAGGACAGTACTTTGATTTAGAGTAGGCATTAGTGCAAGTTCCAGATTGGTTTCCCAGGGCATTAGGGGAGCTGGTGGCTCTCCATTTTTTTTCAAGAGATTATGTGATGGTTTCAACTTCTGCTTTCTCATACTTTTGTTTTAAGTAATGTTGATAGAATGTTCTGCCACATGTAGGTTGAGACGCATGGTGTCATACTAGCACAACATCTGTCTGAAACTATGCTATTGGACTTCTCTGTATTACCACAGTTAAGGTTTTGTGCCTCATAAAATGTATACTTCATGCAAAATGTAGATTCAGTAGATGATGTAATTGAAAATTTGTATTTTCGGAAAGCAAAACATGTAGGTATTTGAAAACAAACAAGCTGTTTTTTTCATAAACAGACTTGAAAATAGTAAAAGCAGATACCAGCATGCAGACTCCTGTCAGCTTCGTCAAGAGGATCCTGACATGGTGTGGAATGAACTGGCTTTTTTCAAAAGGGAACACAAAAAGCTGTTGATTGAAAAGTGAGTTTGCTTCTTAAAAGGTGTTTAAGTTAAGAAAAATACTGGGGTTTTTTCTGAAGATAGTACTTTGCAGACCATATAGGAGGAATTCCTTGCAAAATTGCAAGAAAAAATGTCTTCTACCAAAAGCAGAAAAGGAAAACATCAGCTCTTTTTTTTTTTTCTTCTCCCCCACTCCCTCCCCCTACCCCTTAAATCAGTGACAAGTTACAAGTTTGCTAGCACTAACAGAAACTGTATTCCATGATCTAGGGATTGTGTTAATTAATGTGGCTCTCATCTGTTGGAGGTGTCGCTCTTCATTAGCCTGTATTTTCCACACTGCCGTGCTTCATTTTTGGAATGAGGTGGTGAGGGGATAACCTAGCCAGCCATCCTTGTTTGATCTCTGTGATACATACGCAATGCAGAATGCCTCAGCTCTCTTGGTTCCCTGCCCTGTCCTGCTAATCCCAGCTGAGCTCATTATGGTGTAGCCTTGCTGCTACTCCTGGAGCCAGAGCTGTCCAAGCTAATTACTGGTAGCAGCAGAGCTGCCTGTTAAGGGTCTGGTGTGGATCTGCTAACATGGTCCTTGGTAGTGACCTGCAAAAAGCACGAGGGAGTTGCTCTCTTTCTTGCTGTGCACAGCCTGTCCTTTGGGTTTAGTGCTGATCCCTTCACACGGCTCTTTCAGCTGTAGTTAAGTGTAAAACTTGGTGAAGGAAACTCTTACTTTAGAAAACATACAGTTTGCTGCTTTGATCTCATAATTCATAGGCTATTATACTCAGCCAGGCAAAGTAAAAAAATGTCCTTTTATACTAGACAAAAGGAAGTTAGTATGGTATAATTAGCCCTTTGCTACTATTTAACACTTTCTGTAAGTCAAGTTGATTTTTTTGTTTTAATTTAAGAATCAAGACATCATAGAAAGTTTTATTCAGACTTTGGTTTTCTCTGCATTAAAGAAAATGTGTTTTCCCAATGGGTCACAATGTAAACCAATTTTGTGCCAATGCCATGAAGGCTGTTATCACAGAATTTCAACAGCAGCAAATTGTTTTGTACTAAGTCCTTGTGTTGCCCATAAGTTGCCTTCATGTATTACAGACAATATTGCCAGTAGCTGTGTTACATGGGATATTCTTATATCTGTCAGTTACAGTTGTCTGCCTGTTCTTGTTGCTTCATTGTTGTCTTTGTTTGCTGCTTTGAAACTATAGCAACAAATTATCACATGTAATTATTTTGTGGGTTTTCTTTTTGTATTTTTATATAGGAAAGAACACTTTCTTGCCATACATGTAATTGCAGTTGTAATTCTCCTTCCATCACTAAAGAATGTGAGCATTACAGGCAGTAGTGACTCAGGAGCAATAACATAAGCCTTCTTTTTCACGCAAAGCCATGCAAGAGAGATTGCTTATGTATTGTACACACCCCGAAGGTTGGTACACTTAGACTGGTTTTTTAGAGCTCCTGTGCACTCACACTTATGGGGAACACCCTTATGTCTTGTACATTGCAGATTAGTGGCTTTGACTAGATTGTGGTGAGGTGGCATGAGCAAACAGAATACAGAATTTATAAGACAAAATAGGTTCGTAAAATACTGCGCAGTACTTAGTAATAAGCCAGTATGGCATTGTGTTCATTAAGGTGAACTTCTTGTGTGGGTTTAGGTGCTTTTTATTCCTTATGGGCAACTTCACTTATTGTTGGTTGAAGTAAGGAAGAAATGAATACATAACTGCTGTGGGGTTTACATCTGTCTTTCTGTAATAATGACTGTCTTTAATTTGTTGAAGCCAGTCGTCGTTTCAAGATCTGAGTTCATTTTCTTAAGAAAGTCAATACTAAATTTAGTGTACTTTTGAGATCTGTGGATAGGGCTTCTTTATATTGCATGCATTCTTTTTTGAGCTCTGTGGATAAAGGGTATGATTACTGAGTTGTACCAATTACTTATATGTATAATTTTATCAGCAGTGTAAGTAAATCATGTTAACCCATAGCTTTTGTGGATGCACTTCATTTGATAGACCCTACTGCTTGTTAGCTTGAGTTGGTGTAGAACACTTATATGCCAAAACCAATGCAGCATTGCTTAAAGAAGGGTGTCTGTGTAGGGATTTCATTTTGGTTTAAGTAGTTTTAACTTTCAATGTGTAATTTTCGTCTCTGAGTAGGCCAAAGAGTAAATGTTAGGAAAACAGGATTATTTATTGTTGTTCGTTTATGTGTTTAACCTGTAAGAAAGATTTTCTCTCCCACCCTCTGAGGGGTAGAGCGATGATGTAAAATGTCTTTAATCTGCACATACATGGATCTGACAATTGATGGATAGTAAATACATTATAGGGTAAAGCCAGGGAAAACTGACTTCTTTTGCTGCTCCCAGGCTCCAAAGTGATCATTACCAATATTAGCACACTGTAAAGAGTCAGTTTGTGAGGTATGAAATCTGTTTTTAAGTCAGGAAAAACTGAAGTTGCTTGGGAAGTAACATGTTCTGATGGTGCCTAATTCCAAATCCTATTGAAATTGGTAGAAAGACTTTGTGTCAGCCGCTGCTTTCTGTCAGGTCTTTTCTTTTATAAAGTCTTCTTCGCATCATAGGCAAGGATTGCTATGACTGTCCTGTAAGCTATTAAACACTATCCATCTTTCCAAATCTATACTAACACACAAGAAAATACAGGCTTTGGGATTTAAGTTTAAGCACCTGTTTTTAAAAAAATGTGAAGTTTTCTATTTTTGTGAAGTTCAGAATGCCTAATATCAGAGTTAATTTTCGGAGATTTGTGGCATTGTTACTACTTCTTTTTTTAGCATTTTGATTAGTAATGAATAGTATGTACATGTTGTATTGCTTTGCAGTTAATACTGAAATATGATTCAGAGTCATGGGCTGCATACTTTCCATGAATTATGTATAAATTTAAGCCATTTTTTTATATAGAAAAAAGTATTTCTATATTGTTACAATCCCATACTAGATTAGTAAAATATAATAATCATTAAACTGGAGTTATTCAGTGTTTGCTCAATGTTTTATGCTTATATTTTTCTTGAATTTCCCAGTATTCCGCCTGAAATCAATGAATCGCAGAATGGATAAGGTTGGAAGGGACCACAGTGGGTCATCTGGCCCAACCTCCATGCTCAAGCAGGGTCATCCTAGAGCACAAGGCACAGGATTGCATCCAGACTTGGATTACTCAGTGAGGGAGACTCCACAATTTCTCTGGGCAATCTGTTCCAGTGCACCCACACAGTGACGAAGTTCTTCCTCATATTCAGGTGGAACTTCCTGTACATCGGTTTCTTCCTACTGCCTCTTCTCTTATTGCTCGATACCACTGAGAAGAGCCTGGCTGCACCCTTCTGACCTACCCTCTCTTCAGATATTTCTACACATTGATGAGGTCCTCTCTCAATTCTCTCTTCTCAAGGCTGAATAACTCTCTCAGCCTTTCCTCATAAGAGAGATGATCCAGTTCCCTAATCATCTCTGTGGTCCTTTGCTATATCTGCTCCAGGAGCTTCGTGTCTCTTGTATGAGGAGCCCAGAAGTGGACACAGCACTAGAGATGTGGCCTCACTAGGGCTGAGTAGAGGAGGAGGATCATTCATCTTGGCCTGCAGGCAGTCCTTTTCCTAATGCACCCCAGGATACCACTGGCCTTCATGGCCACAAAGGCTGGCTCACGGAGAGCTTGTTGTCCACCAGGACCCAGAGGTCCTTCTCAGAAGAGCTGCTTCCCAGTGGGTCAACACTTTGCCTGTAGTGGTGCCTGGGGTTATTCTATCCCAGATGTGTTTGCTTTTGTAGAATTCAGACAGTCTGCCCATCTCTCCAACCTGTTGAGGTCCTTCTGAAGGGCAGCACAGCCCTCTGGGGTATCGGCCACTCCTCCCAGCTTTGTGTCATCAGTGAACTTGCTGAGGAGGCATCTGCCCCTTCATCCAAGTCACTGATGGAGAAGTTAAACAATACTGGGTCCAGTAGGAGGACATCACTAGTGACAAGTCTCCAACTGGACCCTGTGCCACTGATTATGACCCTCTGGGATCTGCTGCTCAGTCAGTTCTCAGTCGACCTCACTGTCCACTCATCCAGGCCACACTTCCTGAGTTTGCCTATGAGAATGTTGTGAGAGAGAGTGTCAAAGGCCTTGCTGAAGTTGAGGTAGACGACATCTCCTGCTCTCCCCTCATCCGTCCAGGTAGTTGTTTTGTTGTTGAAGGCAATCAGGTTGGTCAAGCATCATTTTACTTAGGTGAATCCATGCTGGCTACTCCTGATTGCCTTCTCATCTTGAACACTGGTGTGATGTTTGCTGTCTTCCAGTCCTCAAGTACCTCTTCTGAGTGCTACAACCTTTCAAAGATGTCCATGAGTGGCTCATCTGTGGTGTCTGCTAACTCCCTCAGCACTCATAGATGCATCCCACCAGGGCCCATGGACATGTTTGCCTAGGTGTTCTATAAGCCAATTATCCTTGACCAAGGAAAGGAAGAGGATTTTTTTTTTTTTGGCTATTGAATTGATTTACTGTGGTACTAAGTGCATTACAGAATAATTATTTTCTGGCTTTATAGAAATTAGTTTTACCTGGCATCTTTGTTAAGCACTGTTCTCCCACTATTTACTCTTTCACAAAAAGTATCAAATTATATTCCACCATGTTTACCATACAGATTGAAGGCTTCATTTTTAATTTTACAAGTTACAAAATCTCATTTTTAAAATTCTCTATTAATAAACAAAACAAAACAAAAATAAAAAGGTCCAGAATTTTGGTTCACTTTGAGACCTAATCTGGTAGTTAAGAAAATAGTCTAAGTTTTAAGAGCCAGCAATTCATTATCTTTAGAAATCCTGTAGCAACTATCAACTAAATTCATGCCCAAACTGAAGAGTTGTAAACAGAACAAAAAAGAAGTGAAAAAAAATCCCTAAGTATTCTTTGAAGTGTAAGTATTCTTCAAAGTGCTTATTAGTCACAGATTATTCTGAGTTGGAAGGTATACACAGGAATCATTGAATCCAACCCTTAGCCCTGCACAGGACCATCCACAAGAGGCACACTGTGTGCCTGAGAGCATTGTCCAAATGCTTCTTGAACTCTGTCAGGCTTGGTACTGTGACCACTTCCCTGGGGAGTCAGTTCCAGCACCCTCTGGGTAAGGAACCTTTTTCAAATATCTCACCTAAACCTCCCCTGGCACAACCTCAGGCCATTTCCTTGGGTCCTGCCACTGCTCACCACAGAGATCAGTGCCTTCCCCTTCTCTTCCCCTCATGAGGAAGTGGTAACCTGCAATGAGGTCTCCCCTCAACCTCCTCTCCTCCAGGCTGAACAGACCAAGTGGCCTCAGCCACTCCTCATACGGCTTCCTTTCAAGGCCCTTCACCATCTTTGTTGCCCTCCTTTGGATGCTCTCAAACAACTTTAATATCTTTCCTGTATTGTGGCACCCAAACTGCACACAATATTCAAGGTGAGGCCACTCCAGTGCAGAGCAGAGTGGGCTGGCGATGCTTTGCCTGTTGCCCCCCAGGACACGGTTGGCCCTCCTGGCTGCCAGGGCACTAATGACTCATATTCAGCTTGCCATCGACCAGGATCCCCAGGTCCATTTTTATGACACTGCTTTCCAGCATCTCATTCCCCAGTCTGTACAAACATCCCGGGTTGCTTGGCCATTAATGCTAGTTGGCCAAGCAAAAACAATTCCACAGCTCTGCATGGATGTCCCATTTTGGTCTTTTCACGAGTCATTTTCCCAATGAAGAATGCAATACTTGTGTTATGCCACAGTCATTTTTTGTTAGTATCGTGTTGTTGAAGGCTACAGAAGCAGGTATTGCCTTGCATATAGTCATATATAGTTACATGAAAATAGGCATATAATGTTACAGATAGAAAGATACATTATTATAGATATATATGTAGCATAGACATATATGTCTATATCTCTAGTATGTTTCTTGGATTTTTAGATAGATTAATTAAGCTTTGTCTATGAAGTGCTAAATGTTACCTTACTTTCTATAGAGTTGTCTTGACATATATATGTCCACAGATATTTTTTTCCGCTTTAGATAGAATCATTTTTGTACCTATAGTACTTTCATTTTGCTGGAATTCGTGGTAAATTAGTATGTAGCTTGTCCAATTGAATGGCTACTTGATTGCAAACTGGCTCATTTAAATTGGCATTTCCATGTTAAAATTTAGTTTGCTGGGGTATAGGGATACCCTGTCCCTTTGGCCTTTATGTACAGACTTCAGCAAGGTATAGGTAACTATGTAAACTATTGTGTAAGCTTTACAATTTTACATCTTTCATTCTGTAATTATTTGTAGGACGTCTTTTAATAGATACCAACAGCACTGAATTATTTGACATAATACATTTTTCGACATTAGGCATTATGATGTAAGTCATCATTTTCACGGCTGACTGGAAATTTGTCCGTATGATATAGTCATATGCAGCTAGAGATAAGGAGGAAGTGTTTATGAAGTGAAAGAGATAGCCACATCATTCAAAGAACCTATGGTAGTCATTCTTTCCTCTGAGTGCCTGTGTATCTGTGCCTGGTAGCCATGTAGGAATGTGCTCTGGATCTTTAAAGCATGTGGAGTCACTGCTCAATAGCATCCTTGCTCTACTATAGCAGGTATTTAATAAAAGTTTCCGATTAGTTTTGCTTTTTCAGGAAAACAAGACCTCATGATTTGTGATTTCCTCGTTCCTGTAGAGTCAAAGCAACCGTTACATACCATGTGTTGATATGTCACAAACTAGTTGACAAGAGCCTAACTTGGGGCCAGCAACAGCATGCAATACCTCTTGCCTTTTCTAGATATCAGAATGGGTATGGTGGAGGAAAGCTAAATTAACTGTTCTGGAATGGTGGCAGTTAAGAAACATAACCTTATTGATTCATCTGCTTCTTGAATGTGTCTTTCCTCCTCACCCCCTTTTTTTCTAGAGAACCTGCTGAAATAATGCAGTTTCCACAACCTTAACTGTCTCTGACAGTAGGAAATACATGGTCATCAGAGACTTTTATTATTTAAACCTCCACTGTTGTGTGCAACATCTGAATACTGCAGTATTTTTTCTTTGTTCCCCTGACTAGCTACATTGTATGCCAGATAATTTGGAACAAAGTGCGTTCATGCTAAATCAGTGTTAAAAAGTGTAATCTACAGCCTATAACCCTTCTGATTTACGTATTATCTCTGTAAAGTAATCTTTCTAGTTCTCAGTTTTAGCAGACATCTTACTGCAAAATACTAAAATTTAGTAGGTCAGGGTTCTTGTTTACTTCTTTCTGCAATTAGTAATTCTATAGTGCAAAGGGATATATAGTTAAAATGATGATGTGTATGTGTTTGTTTAGCTTTTGGGTGGAAAAAAAGATTGCTAAATCTGAAATGCCATCTTTCATTCTGCTGAAAGAAATTGCAGCCTAAATTCTGCTGCTGGTGGTGGGACTCTTCAAAGGGTTGTGACAAAAGTGCATGATCACTGACTGATTGTTCAATGAAAATGACAGGCTCAAGTGTGAGAATGTGAAAGAGTATGTACAAATAATGTAAAATGTAAGAAACCAGCAACATTAGGTGTACTGCAGGGTGTAGTTTTTAAAAGATCTTTTTAAGGCACCAAAGTCAGCTGGAAATGCCACATGAAGTAAATTAGAATGAACATACATGGCCCTTTTTGGGAAGAGAACTATTTTCTCTTTTCTAGCAAGATGCCGGTTACATTATCACAAGGCACTGTGTCACCTAATTGTTTTCCAGTGAGAGCGATCAGTCAGGGATGATGAGATTAATGCTTTTTAATTGTTAAGCTTGTCTAGAACATTTCTTACCAATGTCTACCAGATCTTATAATTTCTTGCGTCCTAGCTAACGGACAAATTTGGAGGCTTAGTGTATTTTTTTAATCATATACATTGGTGCTTTTCATTTGTTCTTCCATGTTTAATCAGACTCTTCTTGTCTACAGATGTTTGTACCTCAGTACTTGTGCATGGTGGGATTGTGTCATATTGAAAACATGCAGTCATGCTGCTAAACGTTTTTCGTAATACAGAAGCAGAGAAAGGCAGACTTGAAGTTTCATTACTGATAAAATCTGGGCATTGTAGTGACAAGAACAGCAGAGAGATGGTGAAGGAAGGACACTGTGTATTAGCTTCCCTTTGTACTGCTTGCAAGAACTATTGCCTGCCTTGCTGTTGAATCAGAGTGGTTTCTGTAGATTATCTGAGTGGTTTAGAAATGAATTGTTGTACCTTTGGTAAGCACACTGCCTGCAAAAGGGCTGTCTTTTTCTTGCCTCTGTGGCCCAGACAAAAAGTCATCAGCATTTATATAGAAAGGTCTGATTTATCAGTCTACAAGTATGTATGTATATATAAAAATAAACAAGTATAAGTGTGTCTTGTTAAACTGTACTGAATGTTCATAGAAGAGACCTATAAACCTACAGTCTATAACACCAAAGCACACCAAAGCTAGTAACGTGTCAGACTGCTGTATTAAGAGAATAAGGAGGGAGTAATGAATGTAAGTTTCTCTGCAACACCTTCAGTTGGGTTCCTGGGAATTCTGGTAAAGATAGCAGTGCTTGGTGCTTTCTGGCAAGATGAATTTAGCATACAGTGCTAGTTTTCCACTTTCCTTTGCATAGTAATGATTTTTGAAGGAAAATCACAAATTTTTATGATTACGTCTCAGCTTAGCTAATCCCATATGGAACTTCAACAACTGAATTTTGGGAAGATGTAGGGACATTTTCTTCAAAGAGTTTGGATAGTATTTTACCACAAAAATTATTAAGCTTTATTTATGTATTCTTGCCTTATTTCTTGGACTCTTTTCCCTAAAGTGTACCATATTAGAATTCTAGAAACTCAGATGTGGAGCTAAGTGGACCTTTATTATGATCTTCATGATAAACTACTTAGCTGTCTTTTGTTGCATGAGGCAGAGTATGCATATACATGCAAAGGTTTAGCCTATCTTAATGCTTTTGGATCTTTTCAGAATTTGTAAGAAATTCAGAATACATCTTCTAAGAAGTATTGGGTTTTTTTCAAACACAACTACGTGAGAATAAGCATGGAATCATCCAAATTTTCCTAAAACTCAAATATTTCAGTGTAAGGAATAATTTAAGAAATTGATTTGCATCCTTATTTGCGTTATTAGAAACCAGTTGCTCCATATGAGCAACAGATGTAGGCAGTAGAGGCTTTAGTGTGTTGTCATCTGAGGTCTATATAAAGGCTAAAAGCACTGATGCAAAAATAAAATTCTCCTGACACCCACATGTGCTGGTTTAAAGGTAAACCAGCAGGGGAAATGAACTCAACTCAAAAAGAGAGATTATAAGTCAGAATAACAATTTAATAAAACAATACAATAAGTACGATTTTACAGACAAACAATTGGTTTTAACCCACAAAGCCCAAATATATAACCCAGCACCCTGGAGCATGAGCAGATTGGTGTTCTTTGGGCCCCCTGAGTCCAAAGTAAAAGGAGAGGGGAAAACCTTTTGGTGAGAGTGCTGTTGCAGTCTGGTCGAGAGTGGTGGTTGCAATCTGGTTGAAAAGTGGTGGTTGCAGTCTGGTTGAGGGCGATGATCTGCAGTCTTCCTCTGGATCCCATAAGTGGTTGAAAAGGTCCTAAAACTCCAAGATTATATATCCTCCAGTTCAGGCAGGAATGCTCAGTACCTCCCTCGGGGGGGGGGGGGGGGGGATGTTCCTTAATGGGTATGAGGACAAGAGCAACTCCTGTCTCGCAGGCCTCTTAACACCTAGTTTATAGCCTGAGGAGTCAGGCTCTGTGTGCAGATGGTGTAAATGGTTCATTGATAACAGCTTCTGGGAAATGGCATGGAAGGCTATAGAATACAGAGTTTTGGGTTACACCCATCCAGTGATGAACTGGTCTCAGCTGTCCTAGCTAGGATACCATGTAATAGAATCCTCATCCTCTGTGCTTCTCTGAGTTATGTTAATGGGCAGTGATACCTCAGTCTTGGCCCTTGAAGTTGAATCCATTCTGAACTAATTACAGGTAAACACTGTTTATGAGATTGTTAGGATGGTCTAGTTATAAAGGAATGAAAAATTGCAAATTAAATAATGAACACAATTCACACAATGTAACATTTATATTTTCTTTAAACACTTTTTGGTCAGTCAGGTGGATTTTGTGCTACAGTGAAACAAATTCAAGGTTACTAAATGGTAGATAAAATTTTAGGCATGTTATTCTACCATCCTTTTGCAAACTAAAGGTTATGCTGCATGTTGAAACTATCTTAGTCACTATCACTAGTGCTTCTTTGGTTTTGGAGTTACTGTTAATTTGAAATATATCTCAAAACTTACTCTTGACAACTATGACACTATTCACTTTTTTCTTATGTGAACAGACATTGGACTGGTGGGAGAGTTGCTTTTATCCTTTTTTGCTCCTGAATGTGGGTTGTAAATCAGAAAGACTTTACTTATCACCAGCAGATAGCTCTCCCTGCAATTTTCATCCATCCTACAAGTGACTGAATTGGGAAACAAGAATGATAAAGACGTATTTCTGGGAAGTGAATGGACAAGTAAGATGGATAGCTCAAAGACTCTATATAGTCAAAGACTTCATTTCTTTGGTTAATTAAGGCTATACGTTTCTTACTGTGAAGGAATTACAGTAAATCATTCTGGAGAGTTTGAATGATCACAGAACTGCAGTAATGCTGGTACTTTTTGCTTTACTCTTCCTTTGGCAGCGTTATGCCCAGACATATGTAATGCTCTCTTGCACAGTCTATATCAAACACCTGCTCCCAGGTTTGCTCTCACCTCCCAGGGCTGTCAGTTGACACATAAATATACAGACCCATGAAAAGAGCATATTTTGCTGTTACTGCAGGCAAATGTACTTGAATTGTAATGCTGTAGGAACAAAGTGAAGATTTTCTGCCAGAGTAGTATTTCACATGTAAGAGTTGGATAAAGTTTCTGCCTAGCTCAGTTCTCCTGACTCTAAATAATTTTGAAGTAGTAGAAAATTAGAATGAATGTTTGCGTTTTGATGCATCAGACTTAATTTGTGAAAGCCTCTTTCTGTATTTTCTGTATGGGCTTTTTACAAGAGTTTGTATAATGTGCATGTGTGTTCTACTCTGGTTTTACAGAGCAGAATTTTTACCCTTTTGAAGAGTCAAGAACAAAAAGTAAAATTCAGCTTTGCTTACCCAGAAGATGTTTCTATATTATTCTATGATGTTTCTATGATGTGCTGTCTTTCTTCTCAAGGATCTTTCTTTTCTGAGGGGAAGAAAGGAGAGCTACTTCTGCTGTCTCATTTTCCTTGCAAGGATTATTAGGCTATTTAGCTTAAGGTCTGGATAAGAAAAAATTCTCTGATACTACTTTGACCTAGTGTCTTTAAAACTTACTTTTTTTGGCTAATAAGCAATGCTACTGTCCCTTTTTAAGAACCCTGATAAAGAGCATGCAAAGCTTGCTTAGCAGTCTTTTTCTGTCTGATTTTCTTCTTAATTTGGCTTTCCAGTCTTTTACAGTCTTCCATGACCCTGGAGAAAAACATTGGAACATTTGAAAAGGCAATAGTTAACCCTTTGGACTCAGACTCCCTGACTACAGCAGCTCCTGGAGTAGCCCCCTGATATCAGTCCACACAAGCAACAATATGCATGAGGAGATTATGGTTGGTTATGCTTGTTTCTCCAAAGAGTCATCCTGCTGCAGTCTCTACAACATGTAATCCTTGGGAACGAGTCAGCTTCCTCAGTGGGTTATTTCATCTTATGTATTCAGCTCTATTAGAAATTAGATTCTCTTTATTTTCCAGATAAAACTCCCTGGGACAAATGGAAAAAAGTCTTATTGTTTGTTTGGATGTTTATTTTAGACTGCCATGAGCCTGGTCTCTTAATTCCTTTTATCTGTATGCAGGGGAATGTATGAGTCTCCTGCTTGCTTTACCTGCACATGCTGAAAGCTGCTGATGAGCAATGGCTGGCTTATGGGATGCGTATTACTCAGGAGACAGAGGTTTGCTGAAGAACTAACTAGAGTCTTCTGGCAATGGGTTAACCCAGGGTCAGCAACTCTGGAGGGAAGGAGCCCTTTAAACTTCTAAGTGCGGAGAGAAAGTTTATGCTATAGTTCAGGCTATCTTTCTAAATTAGCTTTTCTTTAGTGCATTGAGACTCAAGTGCGCATGTGTGTATGTACCTTAGATTTGGAGCTGTGTAAGAGCTCCTGATGTTATCTTTAGAATTGCTGACAATTAAAAATAGTGAGTACTAGGATATTTTGTTCTAGCAAGAAGGTATATTTTGCAGATGCCATGCTCATATGCAGATGGCAGGAGCATTTCTCCTATTCTAGTAACTTGATAAGTAAGCAACTATTACAAGGAATGTCTTGCTGATGCCTAGCTATAATCTGAAGGAAATCAGAAGTAATTCCTCTAGCATAACTGATACTATAGCACACATTTTTAATATACTATCTCTTCCTATGTTCCAAATTGGCATTAAAAATAAACTAAATAACGAAGGAGTAATCAAAAGTATTATATTGCCAAAAATAGAGTTTAGCATATTGTATGATTCTGGAAACAGCAGATACTGTAGTTGTGGATCAAGATGAGTACCTTAAAAATTTATAAAATACCACTATAAACTATTATCTGGATAGATTTGATCTCTTGATTTCTTAATATCCTTGTTTTAATATTACCAAGTGAGGCTGTGTTAATCATGGTTGGATAGAAAAGCATTGGTACATAAAACAGAATGGTGCACTCTTTCCTGCTCCTGGTGGTGCATTTTGTATATATGTTACAAGTAAGAAGAATGATTTTTTTCATGAAGTTATTTGTAGTAAACCAATCATGAGATTGGTTCTCAGGATGTAAAAACAAAAGACATGATTCTAGTTCTGACATGCCATGTTAGAAGATTCTGATGGTCTTCTAGGAAGTGCCAGTGGAGTCCTGCTAATTTAGAGTGCTGATTCCTGTTAATTCAAGGATTCAGTGGCTCCTCCTTGGAGTTGGAAGTTATTCTCAGACCATCTAGTATAGAGCATTTAACACTGTTGCTGCCCTGGACTGTTTCCTGTCAATAGAGTAATATTTAAAAGTAGTTTGGAGTAGATTATATTGTCAGAAGGTTACCTTGTTTTGGAACCAGATAAGAAAATGCTTATCCTTAAAAAGACTTACTGAAGAAACAGAGTAAAATCTACTTAAAGATATATTTACAAGCAGCATAACCTCTTTATGCAGAAGGCTCAAGACCATTGAGAAGTTTCAGGTCTGCATAAAGCTGAAAAGCAGTATACTAGTTTCTAGGCTTTGTATTGCTTTAAGTTGCTTTTCTTCCATCTGATGGGCTATCACTTAAACTTAGCAAAACTACTAGAAAATACAACATGTGAGTATAAATAAGAGCATGGCATTTTTTTCTGGAAAGAGTCATAAATTCTGGATTTTTTTTTCCAGTCTGCTAGTTTTTATTGCTCTTTCAACCACATTGCAAAACCAGTCTTTTTTTTTCCCCTCTCTTTTTAATAGCAGAAAAGTCTATGTGGGAGCTACACAGTTATTTTAAAGACTATTCTCAGTTCATCTGATAGACAGATATAGGATTAGCGTATTCTTAATATTAGAAATATCAATCATGTATGTCAGTTACGTAACCTTCATTATCGGCAAATTTGGTAGGTTGTTACTGTAAATTTTCAGGGTACAGTAATACAATCTTCTTTAGGACTTTCTAAACCTTGACTATAAGCTACTCAGGACTGTAAAGACTCCCCCAGTGTCATCAGAAAACAGTTGTTTGCCATGTTTTGAAAAGGTTTTATACCTCACTATGTTAGCGTTACCATTGCAGATATGAGTTTAGACTTCTGAGTTTAAAGAAACTTTTTAAAGTTTAACTGACTGGTTACTTGTTTTGTTCTGAATTGCTGATCTGTATTTCTGGTAATGAATCTCCTTTGCCTAAGCTTATTTATGTATACAGCTAGAAGGTGTTTTATGCAAATTTTCAGAGATAATTCTGAACAGTTTTTCCTATTGCTTCTCAAACACATTCAAATTTAGTAAGGTTTTATTTCTATTCCTTTCCATCAATTTATCAACGGATAAGATCTTATTTACAGAATTCTGGAATTACAACAATCTGCAAGGTTTCACCCACTTCCCATATCTATAAAAAAGATTATGTAAGTTGTCAGAGTACTTCACTAAGTATGTGATAAACTCTTGCTCAAAGGTCGTGTCTGTTATCTATCTATTCTTTTAAATTATATCCCAGGAACTTCCTTTTTTAAAACTTAAATAATAGAATGAATACACAGCAGAAATGTGACAGAGACAATAAAATGCAGTAGCAGCCTTTGACTTTGTCAAGAGACAAGGTGCAAAGATGTGAATTTTTCGTGAGCTGGAAGAGACCAATTTATACTCGTACTTAAGGTGCTTTGTCTTTTCTCTTGACGTGCATATTTTCATTGTATTCAAATCCCATCATTTGTTCTTGAATTATAGTTCAATGGTTTATCTCCTCTGAGTCCATCAAGCAAACCCCTTTCTTCCAAATGGTTTTTTTTCCTATTGTTATGACTATAGACCTTCAAGTTCTACGTTGCTGTGTGTATTTCAGTTTTGAACCTTAATCTTTTATCGATGTTTTGTTTGGTTTGTTTTGCAGTACTTGGATACCTACATGCAGCAGAGTCTTCCTCTTGTACAGCGATATCATCTCTAAATGAACTTCAGATTCTAGATCTTCCTTGTTTCTTGCAAAACGCTTTGAAGGTTGAAAGGTTTTAGTAGTATTCTATTTAGTAGTTTAACAGACATAATGGTGAGATTGTGTTTATGAGATTCCAACAGAAATAAGACACACAACCTAATCTACAGTGTAAATTTATAATTTCTTTCACTTTGTTTAGTAACTACTGGATTTATTAGAAAAAAAATTATTTGATATCAGATACAAAAAGTTTAAGATATACTTTTATTTTCTCTTTTTTAAATCGACCTTGTAGTTTTAGTAATTGTAAAATGTGAAATCCTAAAAGAAAAAAAATTGTAGAAACACAGATGGATAAGGCATTTCTTGGCTAGTCTTGAAGCATTTCCACCTCCCAGTGTTTCTACTGTCAAAAGATCAAGAGGACAGTACTAATATTCAAAGATTTCTTTTCAATTTCCATGACTCAAGTCTACAGTCAGCATAGGAACACTTTACACAGAAACCACCTTTCCACTGTTGAAATATCTTAAAAGATTCCATTCCTCAGCCTCAGTTTGTGTCTTGTATTCCTTCTTTCTGTTGTTTGATGTGCTAAATGAAACTGAATGATGCAAAAACTGATGCAGTAAATGCAGTGAGCATATGCTTTAGACAATTATAGCAAATATTAATCTGCTAAAATAGCATTGGAAGCTCTTGTTCATAATATCTGAAATTTGATGCTGCTGTTCTGACTCAGTAATTCTAGGAGGTTAGTATTCTTCATTACCACATACAGAGTTTATTTTTGATCCTCTAAGTTGAAGGATTGCAAAAGCAATCCTTCGTTCACCCTCAGTAGGTGAGGAAAGCATCTCATGTCACTGGAATCTGTGCAACTGTATCACAGGCCTCTTTAAGTACCTAATCTGCTTTATAAAAGTGTTGTACATGAATCATTTAAAGGACTGGTGGGGTAGACATAGTTTGTTAAAGGCAGTCCCACACTGCAAAAAACCACACTGAGATGTTTATCTTCAGGCTCACTTGCATTATTTTCTGGAGAGGGAGAAGAATTTCATAAAAATAAAACAGTTCTTACCTATTAAGTTGGCACATCTGTGTGAGACAGTGAGGGAGACAATGGTGTAAATGAAAGGCCAGAATGCAACTATTTCCCCCCCCCCCCCGGCTTTTTGCCACTAGTTCTTTCGGGTTAAGTAATTTCTGTCAGTGTTGCATTATACATCAGTAGTTTTCTGTGACTTCTTCAGTTACTTTGAATTCCTCAGAGTCCCTTCTTGCTCCTTAGAAAACTCATACTTGAACCTTCTTCGATGCTTCTTGTTATTGGGGAAAGTAGCAATTATACAGGCTCTGCAAAGAGCTGTACTCTTCAAGAACACCACATTACATCCTATCCCCCTATTTGTTCAGCTGCTCTCTTGTAACAAAAAGTGCAGGCTACAGTACTTTTGTGGCTAATTTTAGAGAACTGAACTAGATGTATATTTCTTGTTATAATGCATATACAGGTGCTTTTTTCCCTTTTTTACAAGTTCTAGGTTGAGTAGTTTAAAGATTTTATTATGTTGTTTTTCAAGAAAAAAAGTTTGATTAGAAATCAGTATAGAATCTGTTTTGAAATGAATTAAATACTTAGAAGTTGTCTCAATGCAAACATTTTGACCATGAGTGGCCTAATATTTGCATTCAAAACTTAAAAAGTTAGTGAACAGAAGATTGTCAGGCTTCAGATTAGAAATAATAAAAGAAACCAACTAAGTGACTAATTAGGATAGGATAAAATAAGATAGGATGACAGTAATTGGTTCTAAAGGGGAGGCTAACCTATGTTAGCTTCCCAAGACTTAAAAAAAATTAAACTGAGGATGCAGGTAGGAGTCCCCCAGTGGCATGCAATTTATTCCATTTGTTTTAGTGGGACATGTATGATTTTCTACATATAAGACATTTTAAATGTCCAACCACGAAGAGCGTAACTCTTGCAAAAAGAAGTTGCCAGGAGGAATTTAGTCTCTTAGATGAGACCATGAATATGAGACCTGTTGTCTAGCTGATGTGATAATGTCCTCTTGCACCAAGAGTGGTCCTGCAGTAAAGGAACTCTTTTAAGTATAGTGGGTGTTGGGATTGGGTGGTTTTCTTTCACCTTGTTGTCATAAATCAATAAATCATGTGCCCAACCCCTGACTACTGTGGTACCCCTTTGCTAGACCTAATCTGTTTGGGTCAATGTCTTTCTTGGAAGAGCCTAAAACAAGACACAGCCACACGTGCTGTCTCACAAGGGCTGAAATAGAATCGATTCTGTAAATTGACTGACTCTTGCCTATATAGCTGTCATGTTGTTAGCCTTCACCACAAAGGCCTGTCACTACCTAACGTTCAACATGTTGCTCCAAAGGACCCTATTTTTTCTGCAAAGCTGCTCTCTAGCCAGTTGGTCTTCTAGCATGTCCTGTTGCAAGCAGCTATTCTAACAGGACTTTGCCTTAACTTCATTAACTTCCCATCAGGCCATTTTTTTCCTTCCTATGAAATCTCGGTGAGCAGTGGTCCAGGCCTCTAGTGAGCCCTCAGTTACTTCCCTCAATTTTATATCATTTGTGAACTTGCTGTGAGGCACTCTAACACTTCTTTGAGGTTGTTAATGAAGACAGTAAACAGTACAAGCTCTGTTATGGATCCCTGAGGAATGCTTATAGGTGCTAGCTGCCAGTTGAACTCCACATGACAGATCATCACCCCTTCAGCCTCACCATCCAGCCAATTTTCCAGACACTTTATCTAATTTTCAATTCAGATTTCAACTCTTTCGCAAGAAGGAGATGGAAGACCATCTTGAATACCTTGCCAGATTCAAGGTATGCACCCTTGCCTGCTTTACCTTTATGCTTACAGCCAGTTATCTCTTACAGAAGCAGTGAGGTTCATAAAGCAAGATTTTTCCTTGGTAAATATATGCTACCTGTTTTCAGTCACCTTGTCCATTAGCTGACTGGACATGATTTCCAAGATGATTTGTTCCGTAACTTTACCAGGAAAAAAGAGAAGGCCTGTATTGGGTTTATGTGGGGGTTTTTTTGTTTTGATTATTTTAAATTATATCAAAAGACAGTAGACCAAACCACTTGGACTGGGGATATTCACTTTCCAGAAAGGGAGCCACATAAAAATGAAGCAACTAATCAAAAAATCTCCACCCCCCCAAACACTAGAACAAGCAGTACAGAAACCTATGTACAATTTGAGATTGTTAAGAAAGATACTGTAGCTGAAACCCACCCAAAATATGAGCTACAATTTTTAAAAATTGAATTAAAATAACAGAATCTCAGAATATGCTGAGTTGGAAGGAACTTACAAGGGTCATGAAGTCCAGTTCCTGGCCCTGCACAGGACCATCCCCAGGAGTCACACCATGTGCCTGAGAGCATTGTCCAAATGCTTCTTGAATTCTGTCAGGCATAGTGTTGTGACTACTTCCCCGGGAAGCCTGTTCCAGTGCCCAGCCACCCTCTGGGTGAAGAATCTCTTTCTGATATTTAACCTAAACCTCCCCTGACACAACTTCAGGCCATTCCCTCAGTCCTGTCACTGGTCAGCACAGAGGCCTCTCCTCTTCCCCTCACGGGAAGTCGTGACTGCAATGAGGTCTCCCCTCAGTGTCTTCCTCTCCAGGCTGAACAGACCAAGTGACCTCAGCTGCTCCTCAAATGGCTTCCCCTCAAGGCCCTTCATCATCTTTGTTGCTCTCCTTTGGACACTCTCTAACAGCTCAATAGCTTTCCTATATTGCAGTGCCCCAAACTGCACACAATATTCAAGGTGAGGCCACACCAGTGCAGAGCAGAGCGGGACAATCCCCTCCCTCAACCAGCTGGTGATAATTTGCCTGTTGCCCCCCAGGACACGGTTGGCCCTCCTGGCTGCCAGGGCACTAATGACTCATATTCAACTTGCCATCGACCAGGATCCCCAGGTCCCTTTCTATGGCACTGCTTTCCAGCATCTCATTCCCCAGTCTGTATGAACATCCTGGGTTGCCCTATCCCAGGTGCAAAATTTGGCACTTTCTTTTGTTGAAATTCATCTGGTTGGTGATTGCACAGTCCTCTGATTTGTCAAGGTCTCTCTGCAGGGACTCCCTGCCTTTGAGGAAGTCAACAGCTCCTCCCAGTTTTGTATCATCTGCAAACTTGCTTAGTATCCCTTCCAGTCCTGCATCCAAGCCATTTATGAAGATGTTGAAGAGCACAGGGCTCAGGATGGAGCCCTTTAGAACCCCACTAGTGACAGGTCACCAGTCTGATGTCATCCCATTCACTGTTACCCTCTGTGCTCGACCTGTGAGCTAATTGCTCACCCACTGCATGATGTGTTTATCCAGCTGTGTGCTGGACAATTTGTCCAGAAGGATCCTGTGAGAGACAGTATCAAAAGCTTTACTGAAATCCCAAGAGATTACATCAACTGGCTTCCCTTGATCAACTGTGTGGGTTACCTCGTCATAAAAGGAAATAAAGTTGGATAAGTGAGACTTTCCTCTCATGAGGCTGGGCTGTGCTGTCTCTGAGCAATGACTATGTTGTCTTTCAGCTGTTTTTCAATACTTCCCAGAATATTCTTCCACAACTTTACCATGCACTTAAAGTGAGTCTGACAGGTCCGTAGTTTCTGAGGTGCTCCTTCTTGCCCTTCTTAAAAACTGGGACAACATTCGCTACCTTCCAGTCAGCTGGGACCTCTCTGGGTTCCCAAGACTGCTCAAAAATCGAGTAACATTTTGCAATAAAATCAGCTAACTCTTTGAAGATTCTGTGATGAATTCCATCAGGCCCCATAGATTTCTAGGGATCCAGCTGGAGTAGCAGATTTCACACAGTTTCAGGGTCGACTAGGAGTTGATCATTCTCGCAGTCACAGTCCTCCAGCTCAGGGCACTGAGATCTCCTTGGTCCATCATCAGTGTTGAAGACAAAGCAATGAAAGCATTAAACACCTCTACCTTGTGTCTGTCCCTGGTTGTGAGATGACCATCCTCATCCTGTAACAGGCCAATGATATTTCTATGCTGCCTATTGACATTAATATATTTGAAAAAACAATTTTTATGGTCCCCCACATTTCTGGCCAGCTGCAACTCCAGTTGAGCTTTGGCTTCATGAGTTTTTTCCCTATTGTGACAAGCAGCATCTCTGAATTCTTCCCATGTGACTTGACCTTGCTTCCACTGGGCATACAGCTTCCTTTTTTGCCTTAATTCCAAGCAAAGATTTCTGTTCAGCCAAGGCAACCTTGTGCTTTGCCTCCTTGACTTCCAACATTTGGGAATTGTTGCTCTTTTGCCCTTAGGAGATAATGTTTAAAAGTGACCAGCACTGATAGTAACCTCAAACCAACCCAAATAACCGATCCACATAACCCCAAACCAACCTGTGTCCCAAAATAGTCTTAAGTAGCTCTATCTAGAGACTCGATGGGGAAGTTTTTATGGCCCTCACAGAGAAAAGGTCAGCATTTAATACTTAAACTTGTGTTGCTACGAAAAAGTAGGGCTAATAAAAAGTAGCAGGGCAGATGCATGTGAGAAGTTGAGAAGCTTAAACAGGTTTTTGAAGATTGTTTTACAAATGTGCTTAAGCTGTTACAGTAAAATTTTGCTTATAATAGGTGTAAAAGAAGACAGTAAGGAAATTTACAGGTTTGCTTAATGATAACAGTGTAGAATGATATGCTGGGTTTACAAGACAATAAAAGAACAATCTTTTGCTCGGTCAGTCTTTGCTACTAGATGATCTTTAGGATTCCTTCCAACCTAAACTATTCTATGAGTGTATGATTCACTGCTAATGATGCTTAGAAGATGCCAACAAGTCCTGTATTCTTTGTAACAGATAGATCAAAGCTGTTAGACATATTTGAAGCAATTATGAGGTCAAGTTGATTAGTTGTTAATATCTTGATGCTAATATTCTTCCTGCACCGAGGTGTGAAGAAACTGAAGCATGTTCACACCCAAGGGATGTGAAAGTATGAAGTTACTGAACTGTATCTCATTGTTAACAGTCACTGTGCCAGTGCACTGGCAGTTTGCCACTGTAACTCCCATCTATAGAGTGGGCTCCAGAGGGAGCTGCAGACCAGTGAGCCTGACTGCTTCCATACTTAGGAAGGTGGCAGTCAGTCTTTAGGAAAAAATGGTGCTTGGAGAGGGGTTAAAAAAACCAACCAACCAACAACCCCAAAAAAACCACCAGAGAGAAAGAGCACTAAGCGTGGATCAGCACAGTTTTGTTGGGGAAGCATTACTGTGACTCCTTTAAAGGGAAATCCTGCTTCATTAACCTGCTGGAATTATGGAAGAGTGATAGTAACTATGTGGTAACAGTAATCTGATCTGTATTTTTCAGTTGCCTTTGACAAGGCTCCACATTAAAGATTAGAAAGAAAAAATTCCATTGGTGTGAGATTGGAGGAAAGGTCCTTTTAGCAACAGGGAACCAGTTAAAGCAGAAGAAACAAAGCGTAGTGCTTACATGCCACTTCTAGGATAGAAAATTGGAATCAAACTGCAGAAACTGTTAGACTTGCTCTCTTTCCTGAGTAGAATCTGCTTTTGCCTCTGCTGGAAACAGAGCACTAGTGATAGATGGACCTGGCACTGGGCTAACCCAGTTGAGCATTTCTAACGTTCATGCAAGCCAGTCATTGACTTGTATGGGTTGGATCTTGTATTGTATATTGTAATTTCTTGTCCAGACTTAACTGAAATTTTTCCAGCTTAAATGTATCATAACATAGTTGGAGACTATTTCACAGGCATATTAATTTTTTTGGAGGCACTTCAGATTTTCAGACTAGAAACCTACCCCTTTACTTATTTTGTATGATTTAGTTACTTCTTCATGTGTTTCATCAGCCTGAAGAAAAATCTTTATGAAAAGTTTGCTCTTAAAAATCTTGTACAATCCTCATTGTGTGCTTGTCAATTAGTGTATAGAGAGGTATTATATATGTTCATAAACATTTTCATTCAAATAATGTTTTTGAAGTTGAAAACTAACTTGCTCAGAAGATAGAGGTTCAAGCAGGAAGCAGATATGTTGGATTCAGTCTTTAATTATGTAAACAATGTTTTTTCAAGGAAATATTTTGCCATTCAGTGCAAGAAGTTAACACGCTGTAAGGAGTTAGGACAGTGTGGAGACAAAGGCCACTGTAGTCTGTATAATAGAAATTGATGATAACTGACTGAGTATTGGAGGATGAAAGAAGATCACAGAAAGTCAGCCAGTGAAGGCAGCTGAGTGATTCTGAAAAACCAGCTGGATTCTTATGTGTCACGCAAAGCAAGTTACTTCAACCTTTTGTGTTTATAATTTTCGTTGTAATTCATGTTGTACAGCTGAGTCTGAGATGCATATGATGTATAATGTGCTGTAACATACTGTGTATACTGGAAGAACTTTTTCTTTAGACCTTTCCTTAAGATAGTTTGGCCAAATATTTTATGCCTTATCGCAGAGGGCAAAGTAGGGTAAAGCATAAATTTCCTGTGAAAAAGGTACTGCTGTTCAGAGTACAGCAGAAAATAACTGTGAGAAAACTAGCAGTCCAACTTTTACAACAGAGCTAGAATTATGTGTATTTGTATATGGTATGTGTTTATATTTTAAGTGAAAGGTGCAAATTAAATGACTGTGCACTGTTCTGTGTGCTGTAGGATCCTTGGCTAAAATGGGTGGGGATTTTATTGCTGAAATAGTGTGCAATTATATAGTTAGAGATTGTGTCAGAAAACATAAGTATAAATGAACAGTTTAAATTCATGTCTTTCATTCTAGCATTTCCCAATTTGACTTTGAGACTTTAGCACTGGTATCCTGGCGACTTTATTTGTTTGTAATTTTAATAAATTGAAAAAGACTGATTCAGGTATTTTGTTCTGCTGGTTGATATTACAGAATAGACTATGGTAGTAATATACTGGTAGATCAGGGCTGGAGAAGGGGAGGAAAGATTTTGTTAATAAGTTTCTCAAAGAATTGTGAACTGCTACAATATATCTGCTCAAGTTTGGCTGGTGGTTCCCTCTGGGACAGAGTACTTACTCCCATCTTAACAGGATTCTGCCTCCTACTGGTCTTTTTTTCATCTCAGGCATTTTCTTACCTAAAAAGATCAGCTGAAACTTCTTAGTGTATGATCAACGTTGTGTCTGAATTTTGGAAGTTCAGATGATTTGTGAATTTTAAAAAGCTGTTGTACAAATGACTCCTTATATATGAAGTATGCTAAGTTTTATCAAATAGAACTAATCCTGAGTGTTGATAACTTTTTTTCCAGTAATGTATTGATATAGGTTTGGTTTAATTTTTTGAATGATTTTAGTGGCATCTTGTGATTGGGTGGCATATGTGATTGTTCTGTGGTTCTTATTTTCTTATTTCCCTTTTTGTAGACTGAATCTTGAAGAAGAATTGGATCAAATGAAAATACACCAATCTGTGGGTAAGTTCACAATACAGGATCTTAACTATTTTTACAACAAAAAAGGGAAGGTATAGTATTTTATGTGTGTGTATGTAGTTGTAGTGGGTTGACCCCGGCACCCACCAAAGCTTCTTTGCAACTAAACAGGGGAGAGAAAATATAGCAAAATATACATGAGTTGTATATCAATATGTATATGTAAAGTCTAGAATATGTTTATATGCTTATGAAGTTCTCTCCAGAATCTGAAATGGTTTTTGCATGTTGAGATATCATCATCATCATCATCATCTTGGCCAGTCTTTGCAAACGAAGATTTGGGAAAGGTCATTACCCTTCGAGCCTGCGCAGTGGATTTTTTAGGTGAGACACAGTGTGCGCTGAACTGAGCCCACCCTTTAATCCCGAGGTTCATCTGCCGGGGCCGAGCGAGCTCGGACGGTGGCAGCGAGGTCCTCAGGACGTAGGTTTGTTTAGAGTGACCTTCTCTTAGATGGGTGGCCTTACAGGGCTGACGAGCTCCATCTGCCCGGGGGAGTTCCCTGACTGGGAATCAAACCCAGGCAGTGATGGCGAGAGCGCCGCATCCTAACCACTAGATCACCAGGGAACCTCGTGTTGAGATATAGTGATATAGAAATTTGGTGCTAATTCAGAATTCTATTTTAAAACTAGTCTGATAAAGTACGTGAATTTGAAAGTAAACCAAAATGGTGAAATTTGTGTAAGAATTTCATCAAGATATTGAACATCAATATCTTCTTTTAAATCTTTACAATCTTTACAGTAGTTAATGGTTCTATGAAGATGAGTCTTTGTCAGTCGGATAGATAGTATTACTGTTGCCTCTCCATCACTCCTCTGATTCTTTGTATTTTAGCTGTTTCTGAATCATCTAGGAGAAATATTAATAGTTACATTTTTCTGTGTGTTGCTTCTCTGGTGAATTCTTAATGCACAGTGTTGTGCAAAGGAAAGTAGGAGACTTGGTGAAGTACTCTACATGTTCTTAGAAATAAAGCCTTACCATTCTTTATCATAGTTTTCTGCTGGTGGCTGTTTTCTGTTTTCTATTTTCTTGTGATAATGTTGATCACGTGCATGAAAAAATAAAATCTCTTTTTCCTTTATTTTAAAATTTTATCTCTAAAACTAAGTGGAAATATCAAGCTGCTGAAAACTGAAAGTTACTGTTTTCTTTCATACTACTTCTCATATGTTACCTTCATAGCCACAGACAGAGATGAAGGGAAATAGTGAAGGTTTTAAATACTGACTTTAAAAATTGCTGCTTCATCTTTTTCCAATTTAGTCAGTCTTTGTGCAGAAAGAAAGGGTAAGACAACTAGTGGTGAGAAGGAGTTGAGGGCCTGCTGAGCAATATCCATGCTTTTCCAAAAACTAGAGAAATCTCTAAACCTGCCAGTTCTTGACATGTTTAGTGCTTTAACAGTTAGTCTTTTATTCCTTCTTTTTTCATTATCTTTCAGATAAAAATATCCTCTTTTAAAAGCTTGTGGGAGGAGGCACAGTTCTGGTTTGGTTATTGGTATGAAGATTAACTGTTCTTTTGTTGGGACTGAGAAAAAGGGTTAAACTAGTACTGAAGCATGTTAGGCAAATTTTATTTACCTTTTCCATCATGTGTTGCTTTAGCTATCATTTAAATGGACAGGAAACTTCTGATAAGATTCCAGTCCAAAGATTTGTATTAAGCAAAACCTTTTTAGCACATAGGACTGAGATGATTCCAGCCATTTCCAAACTTTTACCAATGGAAGTGTAAAAAAATAGCTGCTCATGAATTTCCTTAGTTTATCAATGTTGTTGGAATTCGCTTTCACCTTAGCAGATATCTGTTTTCATCAGGCATTCTAATATCAAGGGATAAATTCTGTAAAAGATACAGAGCTTTCCTGTGTTAAAATAGTGCATATTGTCTTATTTGATATCAGTTTTGTTTGTCAGGAAGAAGTACTGGATAGCTTTGTTGTTCTTCCAATATAATTTTTCAAACCGTGGTGGTCAAAGATGAAGGGAGTCAGGGCAAAAGGAAACTGTTCCTGCACTTCCCAATTTCTTTCCATTCTTACTTTGTTGTCCAGTTATTGTCTAGTAGTCATCAAATCCAAATTTACTATTCATGCTATTCATGTCATTATTTGTATATTAAGGTAAAGAAGATGCTGGCAGGTAGTCAAGTCATTTCCTCCAAAAGCAGGATAGTGGATCCATCAAATCTTAATCAGAAAAATAACAAATGCCTTCTTAAAAGACAGTAAACTGGCTCTTTCATTATGAGACTCCTAACTCTACTTATAACTTACAGCTTATATGTGAGAATGACATTCCCTTCTGGTCTTCACAGTGGTATTATCCACCACCTGGTTTTTGCCACCCAGTACCATGGGTAGCTGGAGTCAGTAACACAGTGACTTTGTGCACCATAGCACCTTCTGTCTGTCAGGGAAATCCTTCAACTGGTGTGTACTACAGAAAAAAATATCATTCTTTCGATGGTTTATATAGGTTCTATATGGTTTATATAGTGAGTGACTATTACACAGCTCTATAATATTTCTTAAAACTGGTATTTTTTTCTTTGTGTGAGAAGACTTTCTGCAAATACTAGTAGTGAACTGTGGTATCATAGTTCAAGTACCATTTTGGCAGCAGTGTTGAACTAACTTATCATCAGATTTGGTGACTATTAATTAGGAATTAAGTGTTACATTCTGAAGCTGGCAGTTAGCTATGTTTTCTCAGTGGGACATAAGTGAGCTTCTGTAAGACCATGGTAATCTGATGACTGAAGATAGTGGGGTTTATGACTTGTGGGTCTATTCCTTGAGGGAGAAGTTGGTATTTTTTTATGTAGCAGTATGACAGGTAGAGCACGTCTTGCTGAGTAGACTGATATGATGTATCTTTCTGCTATCACAGACAGACAGTTAGTTACAGGTGATGCTTTTTCATTGCCTCCCTAACCAATTCCAATGAACGCTTACATAACAATTAGAAGGGTCGAGAGGAGAAGGGGCTAGAATGGGCCATTTATTTTCTGCTCAGTAGAAAGGGTTATGTATCAGTGACCTTTGGCTTTACTTTTATTTACATTCCTTGTGTCTTCTGTGATAATACTGAACAAGTATAGTCTTTTCTATCTATTTTGCAGCAGTATTCTTTATTATCTGCATATAATATGTTTATTTATAGAGTTTTAAATTGCATTTTAATACATCCACATAATAAACATAACACCTTTTGTGCTTTGATCAGTTTCTTTGACTATGGGAAATAATTTTTCTTTTCAGTGGAGTACAGTAAATGCTGATATAAAAGCTACAACAGACATTCAAATGAGTGAATATTTAGAAAAAGATGAAAAGCATGTTCATATTATCTTTGTGTGTTACTTAAAGAATGTTCTAAATGTATGCAGTACCACTGTGCTGGGGGACTGTAGTCTGAAGTAACATGGGAACTAGCATATTAATATCAAGGTAAAGGTACATATTCCCCAGATGCATAGTTTTACCTTTTTCAGCTTTTATTATCTTTAGAATAGTGTTCCATTTATTTCATGATTACAGAAGTATTAATTGGCCATGACACGTTCCAAAGACAAAAGAAAGGTCTAATTCACTCTAACAAACTTGTTAGTCACTGTTTATATCAAGAGGGTTGTGAATCTACAGAGAGTAACACTGTTTTCTTCTACGCTTTCTTTGTTTATAAATCAAAAGTTTTTAAGTGACCTACAGTGTCTGCTTGTAGTTTGAAATATTACTTCTAAAGCAGACCTTCACCATGTAGCACAGATATTTATCCCTTAAGATTAATTTTTTAAGTTAATTTGGAGGAAAGAAGGACTAGAAAAGAAATATGAATATTGTGGTGTTTTTAGAGTGTTGGGATTCTTTTGTTCTTTAATGTAGTATTTCATATTCTAAGATGAAAACCTTCTGTAGTGTGTAATTGGACATTTCTGTGAGCAGTGGGCAATTTGTGAGTGCTAAGCTCTTGATTAAAATCTAAACAGAATGTGTTTTACTTCTGATTGACTGTATGTCTTAGTGCTTGTAAACATTTTCTTAGCATTCTTCTTTCTCAATAGATCTAATTTTTAACTTGGGATTTTTAGTACCTAAAGTGTATAGCTGTCTCTGACACTGATGCTTAGATTCATGTTTACTCTCATTACTTGTGTCAATTTCTAATTGTTATGATTTCCCAGTATTTCAGTGGAATGATTTGTATGATTCATCTGGTGAAGTACCTGATCTTTAACTTAACAAAAACCAGGGTTTAAAGTTTTCATCCATCCTAATTCAGTTACTGTTTGCTTTGTTCACCAATCACTCTGATCCTCCTAGCAGGGGACAAGACCTAGAGAACAAAACTGGTAGTGACTGTAGATAAAAAGGCAAGGAATTCTGCTTTTAAGGTATAGAGGGAATAGTCTATAAAAGACTAAAAATTGGAATGAAAGTGTAGTGTCTTTAACCTGCAGATCTATTGTACCTTTGAAAAGCTTGTACTCTGAAAAAACATACTGTGATGCTACAGAGATTCTCCAATAATAATTGAAGAGAGGTCACTCTTCAGAAAGTGACCAAAAGGCTTGTCAAGAAAATAGACCAAATTATAAATCATTGTGGAAGTAAATAATGCATTTCCTTAAAATGTCTAGGGATTGTTTTAGTGACATATTAAATGCCACAATGTGTTTTATTTATTCAATGATAGAGATTTGTTATTTATTTTCTGACAGAGCCACTTTTTAAACTTAGTGAAGATGATGGGATCAAAAATAATACTCTGGTGGGGAATATGAGAGAAGTTTCACATCAAATGTTACAGAAGGTGAGATACCAACCCCAGCAAACAGACCTAAATTTTGGTATAAGAATCCTATATCTATCTCTCTATATGTACACACACACACATATATATATATCTGTCAGTGATCATAAATTTAAGCAATGGTTTTCTTTCCTAATTTAAAAATGTGGATTTACAGGATTGCATGCAGAAATTAATTCTTGGGAAGTAGCTATCGTTTATCGTTAAGATAAACATGGCTAATGTCAGAGAAAATGAAAAGAATGTTTAGAGGTGTAATGTAAAAAAATAACAAATTATCTAAATTGGAAGTAACACATGCTTAGCATTTTGCCACTGAAAGTTCAGGAACCTTAATTTCTTTTGCTGACTATTTAACTTTACATGGTATCAGGTGTTAATCTCCATAGAGCTCTTGCTGCAGAATAGAATTGATGCATAATAGTGATAAATCTACCTTTTATTACATTTAAATTTTAGCACTATATTGCATATGAAAATATTTTCTACATATTTGAGCCTATCACTCTTTTCACAAGATAGCATGTAGTATTCTTTAGCTTAGCAAATATGATAGGTATTTTATCTTTATTGATCAACATTCTACATGTTTTGCCTCCTACAGTTACAAGATGCTCTTAACTAGTTGCTATTTGTACTGATCATTGTAACATACACAAGTAGTTTAGTATGTTAACAGGTGTTCACTTCAGAGGGCTCACTTGTATTTTACCATATGTTTTGTTTGCTTGCAAAGAAAAGGCATCCTTTAAACAATATCATGCCTTTTGTTTGTCATTTTGCAAAACTATTTGTTTAATTACTTATAAATCTTTGAAAGCATGCCTAAATTGAATAAAAACGAATCTATAACTTTGAACGTCAGTTCAGGTATGTCTATTTATTTTTTATTTGTGAATTAACTTGTAGAGAGTATGGTAATTTACAGCAGATGATGTGATTGCATATATTTGTAACACTTGCCATATGGTCGGGCAATGAAGGCTGTCATCTCGTTATTACTGAATGACAAACATCATGTTAAAATAATAACACACAGAATAGGAAGTGCTCACATTCATTTATCTTAAGGTAGAGTGAGTAATTGAAATAATATGAATACTACCATCTGAAATGTCACACAGTTTATGCTTGCTTATCATCTATATTTCAGAACTGTAATTTTGTTTGCCAGGTACTACATAATTTTTATCTCTATGGATATACAGAGTTATGATGGTACCTTGGGGAGAGGTGTAGAAGCTTTTCATTGTTTGTTTCCTTCCAGCTGTCATACATGACTTTAAGTACTACTGAGTGCAAAAGGTTGCTTTAAAGAACTGAGAAAATAATAGCAGAAAATCAGTTTAGGAAGGTGATTGAAGAAAGGTATTTGTCTAACACCTTGTCACTGGGGAGGAAAGTGCAAACTGCAATTTTTATCATAAACCTTAGTTTCATTGAAGCACTTGAAAAAATCCCTTTTATTTCTAATTTCACCAATTTGCTTTATGTAGCCATAAGGCAATGTCTCTTCACTGTGGGAGTGCTGTGAATTTCCATAATGGAAACTAGCAATGCATAGGCATTCATATTAAAGATTTGCTATCAAAGGCAGAAATTCAGTATCAAATTCACAAATGTATAGGAAGTTTGAGCAGCTCTTGTCCAAATCTACCCTGTACATTAAGACCTCTTATTTATCTGAATCACATCTGTGGTACCCATTTCGTAATAGATTCCATAAATTTTAAAATAATTCAAATACATTGACAAAATGTCCTTGTAAAAACATGTAGCATTCACTGACAAATAATATGGTTTCAGTATTTTCAGTGTCAAAGGTAGTTTTGACATGTTGTCTTGCTACAAAGTGAAGAAACTGGCCAGTATTTTACAAGGTGACAAGTTCATGTTAGCCTTGTGCATTTTTGAAATATAGTCTTTCCTAACCATATCCAGAGAAATCTAGAGTCCCTGACACTTCCGCTAGGGAAAGAGTGGGAATGCAGCTTGTACAAAGCTAACTAAAAAAGTGTTTCTTCAAAAATACTGGATAAAGTGGTTATTGAGCACAAAACTTACTCTGCTGCCATCTTCACACTTCTGGGGAAATCTCACAGACTAAATATTCATTTTAACATCTGCTAAAATTAAAATTGACCCTTTTTGCTGGAAATTGAGAGGTTTAGTTGCTGCTTTATGCAAATATTCCAGAACATCATAGAGAATCAGTTTATTTTTAATGACCTTGAATATGTGTAAACCTCAAAGGACTTTACAAACAAAGCATATATATCATATATAGGTAGAACGCTTCTTCAGAATTTATATGAGCAGCTTGTAAAGTTAAAGTATCTTAATTAAAACAGGATAGATTTTTCCTTTCAGTGAATAGAAAAACATATTAGCTTTCATGGTTTTAGGTGCTGAGTTTCTGATATCTCTTGCTAGGATTTGTTTGGGGTTTTTTGAAAGATAAAATTAATATTTTATGTGTGTATTTACGACACTTAAAAGAACTTGTTGATTTACATAGCTAGCGCAAAATTGTATTTCAAAGTAGTAATCCTTCTGAAAATGTTTTTTTAAATTCAATTAGTATGTATAACCAAATCAGTAATGAGCTCAAGATGCATCAGGGAGATTTATTAGCATACCTAAACTTGTGTGTCACTTTGCCTCAAATTTTAACTTCTTTTACCATCTGCCCTTTGTTCAACAGCTGTATTATTGCAGCTAAAATGTTTTCATCTGCACTACATTAGAATTATTTTTAATTTAAGGACTATAGATTGTTTTTGTCCTTGTGCTTCATGTGATATTATTGTCATATAAAAATATATTTGAGAACATAATTATTTTTTTTACTCGATGGGCTGAAATATTGTGAATGCTAAATTGTGAATTGCTTTTGTTAGATGCAACAGCTAGAAAGAAGATTCAGTGCTATTGAAGGGGAATTAAGGAAACAGAAAGAAGTAAATAAAGACTTATTGAATCAGAAAATTTATTTGAGAGAATCTTTAAAAGTACAAAAGGAAGATGCAGACACAACAGAAAGAGAGCTGGAAATGCTACTTAAGAGGATTTGTGAAATAAAAAAAGAAAAATCAGAACTTCAGTTAGTGATTGATGAGAAGGAAAAAGAAGCTGCCTCTTTGAAGAGGCAAGTGGCAGAAGCTAACAGGTTGAGAAATGAAAGTGAAGATTTGCTGAGTCAAGTGCAAGAGCCGAAATGCTTGCCGGATAAAGCCAAAGCAGTGACAACCTCCGGGCAATGTAATTGCAAGATAACAGGCACCAAGGTTAAATTAAAAACAGCCAAGGAAAAGAGCTCTTTGGGACATCATGGAGCTTTTCTCAAACAGTCCATCAAGGTTATGAGTAATGTATTTGAGAAGTTCAGTAAGGACGGCTGGGAGGATGTGAATGAAAGCAGGTACGATTCTCATTAACTTAGCCCTGTAGAGGGGACACTGTGCATATGTAAAGCACTAGCAAATGGAGATTGAATTTCAACTACTGTTGATTTGGTATTCAAAAAAAATACTGTCAGATCCTTTGAAATATCTTGGGAGGTCTTGTTCTGAGCTTATTGACTGAAATTTGCATGTGAAATTAACCACAACTGCATGAGTATTTGAATAGGTGCCAGGAAACCCAAAAGAAGGCAATGCTTGATTTCTTCCAGTGATGCTATTTTCATGCAGTCATGAGGCTTGAAATTGACAGTTTGGCAGGTTGATTTAATTTGCTGGCCCTTTGCATATTCACCACTGACAGCTAAGGATTCCCAGGCAAGCCAACTAAGTCGGTTTAGTTATCTTGTGACATGCCGACCCGGGAGGAGAAACATTTTTTCCCCTTAATTTAGTTAGATAAATTTTGAATGACCCATTTCAGCTTGCTAGCAGATGTCTACAAGCTGTTTAACATCCTTTAAATTAAGAACCATCCACACTAATTATTTCATGTATGTTTTATGCACAGTCATTGTACTAACTTTAATTGAACGATGGTTAAAAATCAGTTCTTTAAAGGTAATTGTTACCACATACAGTCCCAGTCAGGAGTCACAAAGCTCTCAGAAAATTGCACTGGCAAGCTAAATAAACATTTGGAAGTTTTGCTTCTTCCATTTGTCCCTACATACTTGAGGAGGCAGCAATAGGCCACTAGGCAAATGATTATCACACCTTGTCTTTCAGGACTTTGTCCTAACAGACAAGCAAAGAAGTTTCTCAAGCCTGTGTTATCCAAAATGCAGGAAGGGTGGCAAAAGAATAAAGAAAATGGAATCATTCATAGTCTTCTTGTTGGCTTTATGGGTTATACAGCAAATCAATAGTGGCAAATTAAGCCCTTCTGCTGCTTCTCCCTGTGCAAAATAAGTGGTTCCTGAACACAGTATTTTGAGCAAGTTAACAAATTAAGAACCATGTAATTTGTCAATTGATATCATTAATGTTAAGCTTATTTGTTTTTCTGTAATATTGTAGATCTGATTTCAACAGAAAACATTCATGTTTGCACATATGCAAGTGTGGATGCACGTTTGCAGTTAGTGAGCTTTTTGTTTCATTTACTGTGTTGTTCTCTTTAAGAGCAAAATTGAGCGAACACACTGTCATCGCACTTTGAGGTTGAAGTGGAAAATAATTGCATAGCTTATGAAAATAATTGCATCATTTCATAGCTAGCCATAAATACTATTTTTGATTATTGTACAAATGCTGGCTTAGGGAATTCTTGTAATAGAATAGTGAACACTTTTGAGAGTGAGGTTTCAAGATGTCAGTCTCAACAAGTTAGGAAAGTAGTTCCCTCTTCTACTTATTAGTAAATACTGTTCTTTATCAATAATACCTGCCTCTGAGTTTCTAAATTCAAGTTTCCATTTTCTAAATAGAACATTCCTTGAAAGCATTCAGGTGCGGGAAATGTGTATGTAGTTAGAAATGTCTCAGTGCTACTGCAACACCTTTAAACCATTACATTGATTTCTTTTCTTATCAGTCAATAAGACATACTAATGCGTCAGGACAAGTTTTGAAAAGTATAAACATTTTTCTGTGTGAACTCTTCAATTTGAGGCTTTTTCTCTGGTTAAGTAGCCTCAATCTCTAAACCATAGATTTTTATGATGGTGCAACTTAATTTGAACTCAGTTATGCCATTTTAAATATCTTGGTTTAAAGAATAACAAATCAAAATAACCTTCTGTCAAGGGATTCCTTCACAAATCTGTTTGCACAAATAATGATAAATAGCCACTGATGCTATAGAAAATTATACATCCAAGACTTCAAGTTTTAGGATAGACTTCACTGAATATAAGAAAGCAAATAGTAATCTGAGGGAAGGCAGTGAAAAACTGTCAATTAAGAGCACATTTAGTGCAATTTTAAGGAAAAATTTGAAAAAGAATTAAAGTTTCAGGTCTAGTTTCTCTGCATGGGAGGCAATCTCAGTGAAAGGATTACCAAGTTTACAGAATTTTAAAAGCACTCCAAAGGGGTGCTAAATAGAGATTTCACTGAAGTTCGATTTTTGGTTTTGTCTCAGCCAACACCCCAGATGAAGTTCAATTGAAGCAAAATATTATAAAGTATTATACATTTACTTGTTTTGTTATAAAATGTGAAAATGAAGGAAAGTAGAAATTTAGTACTTTATGAGCCATTAACAGACTTGAAATACTGTCAAGTATCTTTTCCTGTATGTCACTTTTGTAGATTGTAACAAAAGCTGTCCTTTAAGAAGCAGCTAAGTCTCGGACTTCATTGTAGAGTGAGATTCCTTTTCACAGAGTAGAAATTTTTAAGACCATTTTGGTGATAGATTTCTTCTTTATTTATTTGTAAAATCTATTAAATAAGTCACCTTAGTAGTGTTTGGATTTTATATTAGTTCTCTTCTTTCTTACATGTGTTAATTTCTATGTGCCTAATCATTGGCTCTTTGGAACTTTTAGTATTTGTCTTGATTTTGTTTTCCCGAACATGCTGTTTTAGTGACTCTGAGATACCAAATTCTGAAAGTTTGGAAACGGTGATTATGAAGACAGTGCAAAACATTGATCCACTGCCAGACAGAAGTAAACAACAAGAAAAAAAGTCCTGCAACACTGTTCATTTAGAAGGCAAAAACGAGCAATATAACCAAAAGGTATATAATAGAACTTGCTTTGTTCTCCCGTGTGGAGTGTTGAAGTTTAATATTAGCACTGCTGTTCTGCTCATAATTAATTTGACTCTTGTTGTAAAGGGAAAATAAAATCTGCTTCCAGATATTCAGTGGATAGATTCATTATCATTTAGAATATTTTCTGAATTATTAGTCTGCAAAAGTATTTGGAGAGGGTGTCAGGATTACAAAAACTGATTAAAAAATGTTAAGCTGCTGTAAGCTAGTGCTGCTGTCTCACAGGCCAGACAAAGAATGCCACAGACATCCCATTAAACTTTCTTGCAATCAGATATGCCATACAGAACAGGCTGACCTAGCCCATAACTGGGAAACAGCAACAATCCTCCCTCCCATCTAACCAAACTGTGTGCTGACTAACCAAGTATAAACATCTCTCAGTTTGTTTGGTGTGTACTGGACGAGTTGTCTCCATCTTAGAAAGATGCTTTTGACTCTACCTGTGTCCAGGAGATTTTATCTTGAGAAAAGTATACTTTTACCACCTTCTTAGCCTATTTAAGTTCATTGTCTGGGATTTGAACTGATTGTCTCATTGTTAACATCTATATGCTGTTTTCTCACGGAAGAGAGCCAGCTGGTTGTTTTCCAGGTCTTCAGAGGCTCCGTACAATCTGTAACACATGACTCATTCTTGGACTTTTGAACAGTGTCTAGTACTTTTTCTCTCCTGTCTTTGCCCAAATAAATCAGTTCATGGAATTTAAAACACAAGCAGATATTTTTATTTCTTAGTTCAAGAAACAGAATACTAAAACACTGAAAACACTACTTTAAGATAATTAGTTTGAAATTCAGTTTTATATGATCATATAATAAAAAAAAATGTATATTTTCTTAGTCTCCAGAATTTCAAAGCAAATACAAACTCTCTGGTCTTCTTACATATTCTTGATCGTGTTATTCCATCAAAACCTTTTGGGTCAGAAAAAAATGAAAAAAAAGGAAAATTGTTATGCAACCATCTGTTGGTATAGAATACATAGTATGAGTACGTGCACATGATATACGTGAAAATCTGACAGAGTGTGCTACTCCTGTTACCTCCTGCTGCTCTTGGGTGAGGACATGCAAGGCAGGCAATCCAGGAGGCTCTGTTCTCTCTTGCTCAGCCACTACCTCTTCTGTAGGCCTGTATTGCATTTATTCTCTGTTCCTACTGGAAGAGACAAGCACAGATATATCCTGATACTCATATTTAACAGACTGGTGGAATTGGAGCATACACAGAAAGCATCCGGAGGACCCTAAATAGTTAAATGTACTTCAGCAGAACTGCTCCCATGTTGCAGGAAAAGCATTTGAAAACATGGTTTGTGAGGACAGAAGATAGTATTGCACAAAGGTTTAGTGTTGACAGTTGGGAACCCTAAATGATTTTAATAGAATTCTTAAATCCATCCAGGGGATTTAAGGACTGTCCAGCTGTGTCATGGCATTCTCATACAAAGAAAGGCTAGAGGAATCTCCAAAGTGCCACGACCCGCGGGGAAAGGGAATGGGGTCGAGCACTGCAAAGAAGGGTTCTTGACACAGATAGAGGTCGAGGTGCAATGCCAAACTTTATTAAGGGAACAACAACTTATATAGGGTAGGTTTGAGGGTGGAGTTTGGGCTAGGGAGGAGCAAGAGACTGACAACTTGGGGGCAAAGGTGATTGGGTACTCAGGCAAGGAGGGGAGGAGTTTGGGTGTAACTAGGGGAATGGGCCAATGGCAGCTACCTCTGCACTGCACCAAATATTGACCAATGGCAGGCAGAGGAGCGGGAAAACAGGGAAAAAGGCGGGAAAACTGTGAGGGGAAGAAGGAGACAACATGGAGGACAATTTCAAAAAACAACAACTGGGGTACACACAACCATATAACAGTATAACAATAAACTGGGGAAAACTGGGTAAAACTGTCATATCCGTGAGGTGTCACATCCAGCATTGATAAGTCAAGTCCAGTATATAAATGTCCCGTTATGGATTGTAAACTCTCCTCCAGGCTTCATAACATTGCCATTCATCTTCATTCCTCCCAACACCAAAGTCCTGAGCTATGACAGGGGTTAAAGATGAAATCAGTTACGACACAATGACTTTTGTCAATTTTGCCCTGCATGGTATAAATATATAATACCCTGTGCAGTTTCATCGAAGTTATTGGCACTCTCTTACAACTCATACATTTATTAGAGCTGTGGCCTAGAGTGGAGATCTCCATCTTTTTACTGCAGGCATGGATCGTTTGCTCATCATCTGCTGAGACCTCAATTCTTGGTCCTTCAAATTGTGTGGTGATTGTGCAAATCTGGAATTCATGGCTAAGCTATCCTGCAATGTCAGTAGTCTGTTCAGTGCAGTTAGTAGTGAACGTTGCTCTTTGCTCTTTTAAATTTTATTAACAACTATTTTAGCTATTAATATTTCCAGAAATATTGCATGGTACCACATAAATATTACAATCTGAAGACTTTAAAAATTGAATAAATATTGCAGAATTCCAGAACAAAGGTGTTTAAAAATACACTCAGTGAAATAGTACTTTGATTTTAGAGTAAGCCATGCTCTCGCCATTTTCATTTTACGTATGGCAAGCAACATTCTTCTTCAGTCTCTTCTTCTGTCATTGGACATTGGATAGGTTCTGGAAACTGCTGATTTTTCAAATTACATATTTAAAAGGCATGCAGCAGACTTCTGTTAAACCCTGGTCAAACACAGCGATTTTATTTTGCATGTTCACATAGTTTCATATGTCTTCTAGTTACAGCTCAGTGTCTAATCTGGTCTTCCTCCTTTTGAACTAATGAGACCACTACTCCTTTTAGTTTCACTTAAATATCTTGAAAAATAAGATACTGTAGACTTTCAAATAATACGGACCATCTTTTTCCCCTACTAGTAAATTCAGATCTTATCTGAAAAAGTAATGGATACATTAACGGGTAATTAATTTTTCTCTGGGATTCTTCGGAAAAGGCTATGACTTACCTACAACAGTTCATTAATTCTTTTACATTTGATGGAAAAGTACTCTTCACTGGCTGATATTGTAAGACTGATTTTCAGATCAGAATTCACTAGAATTTGTATATTATTTGAAGTAATTTTTGTTGTTTCAGTTCAAACTGGAAAAATTTACAGTGTTGTGTTTGGTGTGCCGCAATGAAGAGTTGCTCACTTTGTGCTTCTCTTTTTTATTTAGTGCCATTCACAGAATAAAGACTTAGAAAAGTTACATTCCAAGAGGAGGAAGATCTGCTATCTTGTAACATCACATCCATCGATTCTAAGCAAAGGTAGAAATATTATATATTTTTGGCAACTTCGTAAATAAGACCGACGAAGCATTCCTACCTACCAAAACCTCTGCTATATTACACAAACCCACTGAATGCTGTTAAAAAATTTGCTTGTTTAAATTTGTGTGTGTACTTTCAAATATTTAGCTCATTATTTTGAAGTGAAATTGTCATATAAGTGACCGTCAAACAGCATCTTTTCACGCAGTTAATATATACTCTGTTTTTACTAAGTCTCACCAATTGAATCTACTGACTGATACGAGGCTTTTCATTACTTATTGTTCATGTTTGACCCTTGTAGCCAACACAGCTAATGAAACAAATTAATGGTTTTTGGCTTAGACCTTAAAAAAAACCATCTGTTAACAAGACACTGAAGACACCGAAGGCCTTATTTTTGGTAATACCAATCAGAGGCACATTTAACTTCCAAGTCCTCGTTGAGTTTGAAGTGTTGGCACTTCAGAAAAAGTACAACTTAGAGCACTTATAAGTTGATTGGTTTTATATGTTTTATATGTTGTATGTTTTTATAGGTCAACTGTTAATTTACCAGTTTGCTTACTGAAAAATATTTTAGAGACTTCAAGAGCGTTTTAAAGGGCCAAAACAAAATCAGAAATCATGTCACTTATGATGATCTGTCAGTTTAGTAACATGACATTTTATGTTTAGTGAACAGAGCAAAAAGGAGAAATATGACCGTCCAGAAACCAGGCTACTCTGTTACTCTACTGCAGGAAAGAATTAAGTCATTGCAGAAGCAGATAGCTGTTTTACAGAATGAAAAAAAGACTGCAGTGACTTCTGTGAAGGAGATGAAAGAAACCAATGAAAAACTAACAAATCAGCTACATTTGGCTAATCAGAAACTTCAAACTAGTAAACTGACCATAGAGGTAAAGTACTTTTTATTATGGTGTCTAACGATGTTCAGCTTAATTCTGTTGCAGTTCTCTGAAACCGTGATAACATTGATTTTTGTAGTTTAATTTATTATAGTCAAAATTATGAAAAAATATCTATTGGAATGCTTTTTGTGAGATTCTGAGTCAGTTATTGTTTACAAATGATACTGAGACCTGATTTATTATTATATCAACCCAATTCATTTATCCTTCTGAAAACAAAGTAGTCTTCATGGTGACATTTAAATGGTGCATTCAAATGAGTGAGGGAAGTTTCACTTTAAGCCTGTGATCTGCAAACTGCTTTGCTGAGAATCTGGTCAGTCTGCAGAAACTAGCACCCATTCCTCTGTGAAGAACAGACAGTGTCTCCTTATGCCCCAAGACAACTGGAGTTTTCTTCAATAGAGAGCTCAGACCAGTTCCATATGTATTTAATCCCATCTTTCTCTGTTAAGGTGGAAAGCCAGAGAGCAAAATTTATGAAAATAGAGACTAATAAACTTGGGTTAAATAGCCCAAAGATGCCAGCTTTCTTCTCTGCTTCAGTCTTTGTTCCTACTTAATCCTTTTCCAGCTATTACTCCTTTCTGGTTTTCCCCATTCTCATTTATATATGTGTTTTGTGTTAATCTATATGCAGCTCCTCAGCTGGAATTCTTTTCTGTTCATACTGTAGTGATTGGCCTGCCCTTTATAGAGCTGAATCAACAAACACTTATGCAGTAATTGTCTCCTGTTGGTCACACACACATCCTGCTTCCAGAATTATAGTGCTACAACAGATGGACTTGCTGGAAGGAGGCAGACATTAAAAAAGAAATCAAATCCCCTCCCTCTCAAACTTCTTTGCATTTCTTATTTGCACAGAAGGCAGAAGCAGTATCAGGAGCAGCACTTTTCTCTTTCTTAGGGCTAGGGAACTGCTAATTTCTAGAGGAGAGAAAACCTCATTTCTGTTACTCATTTTGCATAACTATATATATGTAATGAATTGAACTGAAAAGAGTTTCCAAGGTCATTGGAACCAATGAAGATCTGCCTATCTTACAAACAGTACTATAATATAAAGTTTCATGGGCAGTATAAGCTTCACAGGGAATTACATATGTAATTTAGGTAAAACATTATGATTTCTCAGGCATCTTGAGGTTTTGCGTTCCTAGAAGACTACACCTTAGATGTCCGTAGAAGACCACACCTTAGATGTCCATAGAAGACCAATATGAAAATTAAAATAAAAAACACCATTATCAGGAAACTGTTTAAAAAAACAGAAAAGGCAGGGGGATCAAATTTGTGTAAAGATAAGAGCTGCTGTAATGTAAAAGACTGACTAAAATCAAAGTAGCTTGGCTTTAAAACCAAACCAATTTTCTTTCACTCAGTTTTTCTGGAAGGTTTAAAAAAAGAAAAAATAGTCACCGATCTATTTAAAGGATGGTGCATTCTAAGCAAAAATAAATAAATGGTATTGCAGATACTCAAGGAAAAAATCTTTATTAGGCATGCACATTTTTTTCCTTCTCAGCAAACAGTTAAAATTCCCTTTCTTACAACTAATTACTCTTCAGGTGCCATAGTAGTGCTACCAAGTGGGAAATTTAAAGCAGAGACTTGGGCTACTTGCCAAGTGAAAATTAAGGAGGTAAAGAACCTATGCAGTCACTGCAGGGTACACTCACGTTTTAGAGAGAGTACCCTGATTCAGACATATCAAATGGTTGTAAAGCACACATTTGTGTGTGGGATTTGTGTGGTTTTTTGCAAGAAATGCTTTCTGGAAGTGAAGTTTTAAGACACTGCAAAGGAAATAATGGGTTTCTAAAAAAATAAATTTCACTATCAAGAACATTTTTATTGTTTCTTCTTAATACTTCTGCAACTTTAGATTTTAGAATTTTCTTACACAGACAGAAATTAAATAAACAAGCACACAAACTATGAAAAATAAAAGGTTGAAACAATATCTGGATTTAGGGAGACAAACACTTCAAGAGTGCCAAAATTACAAATATCCAAAAATAAGCTTCCATAAACCACCATAACTATAATGTTCTGAGTAAAGTTAGTAAAGTTGTGATCCTGGACTAAGGGAATTATAGCAGTCTAGCAACTGTAAACATTAACAGCATGGCTTGGAAGAGATGCCATGTTGCCTACTTTATCTAAGAAAATAAATCCTTCAGCAGACAAGGGCAGGTGTTTGTGCAGTCAGTCCTTCATTATAGTCCCTGAGGAATCTAGAAGATCGACTCTAGATTTAAGATTTAAATGTTCCAGATGTTCACTTGGAGACAGATTTTACAGTTCATGCAACCTAAGGACTGTCTGGCATCTGTTGATTTTCAAAATATATGTACATGCATGGTTTGGTGTATTTTTCTTGAAGATCCACACAGATACGTTTATTGTGTATATTTGTCTGCTCTAAAGAGTTCAGAATTCTGGACCCAAGTTCTGGTTTTGTTTGGCCTCATAAATGCTTTACAGTAATGTAGATTTCTGTCTTTGTTTCATTTCTGCAAAAGCAATTCCTTGCATATTTCTGAAAAAAATGACTGTGAAGTGACTGCATATGTGAGAATCAAAGTTTACATTCTCCAAGGATTCACATTAACACTGAGTCAGGACCATTTGTACAGAAGTACAGTAGTTAGATTTTGCTCTCTGTATATAGAAATAACAGCTAGAGCAGCTACTTAATGCAGAAGCAATGGTATGTAGAATTTTCTTAGTTTCTAAGAAAAGGATTTGATAGAAATTGTTGGAAAAATCCAGAAATTTTTTTTTCTAAAGTTTATTCCCTGCCCCCCATTTCTATCATTAAGTGACTGCTTTAAAGAAGTATGTTTATATTGCATACAACACAGTAATTGCAGTTAGTTTTATGCAGTGTCATTCTTGCTGCAAAATACCAGACAAAGTAAATTGAATAAGAAATTAAAATCATAAACAGGTTAAGTCACTAGTACTTATCTTATTCACATCAAAGCTATTCACAGGTCCACTGCTTAAAGGTACCATGGGATCATTTGCATCAGTTCTCCAGTGTTTCTCAAGGACCTGCAGGAAAAGCTGCATTTTTTAATGGAATGCCATGGGCATTTGCAAAGTGCTTGTCAATACTTCATCAGGAAACCTGAATCTCAGAATACGAACAAGTCAACCAGTCAAATGCTGGTTGGAGCATATCCTCTCCTTTGGAGAGGATAGTGTGAAGGTTTAAGTAAAGGGTTTTTTCCATTTCAGCAGATGTATCACTACATTTTTACTGAATTGGGAAGGATCTTTTTGCTTTCTAGAAGACTGCATATTTTAGCTGTAACTCAGACTATGCTTTTTTTTCTGACAGCACGTCAAATATACCTCCAAACTTTATTTTAGCTATTTGACTTCACTTTTCTTTGAATTTTAGGGGGACTTTTTCCCCCTGAGCTCATAGTGTGTTTACCTGGTAGATTATCTCAAGCGTAGAACATGAGCATGAAAAGCAGAAAAGTAAAGCGCAAAAGGAAGCTTTTTAGTCTTTAAAGTTAGTGTCTTTCTTTACATATTCTCTTGACTATTTTTGTCTTTTTTGCCCATCCAATGACAGCTCAGAATTCAGTGTTGCATCTATAAAATCAACATCACAGCTTCACTCCTCTTATGGTACCCAAATATGAGTAAATCAGCCAATTTATTATTCAATTACACTGAAACAAAGAAGAAACTGATGATGAACCTAGATGCATTGTAAATTGTTGAACTTAACTATTATTTATACAAACATTTCACTTAGACTCTGGTTCTCCTGAAGGGATTTTTCGGTCTTTAAATATGTATTGTTATTTACATAGTAATTTTTGCATGTCTGTGATTTCCTTAAGTAAATTTTCAGAATAATCATGAAATTATAAGCTGAATGCTCTTTGTAATTATCTTGCAGTAATTATTTGGGCCAGTTTTGTGGGCTTTCTGTACAAATATTGTCCAGTTAGAAATTCTTGTAGACATATCCAATTGTTTCCTACCAAAACACTTTTACACGTGTCCTAGTTTTATTTTTTTGACTTCTCTTACATGGAAACACTCCAGAGCATTTGTGCATTTTTTACTAAGTTAAAAGAGCTTCTGCATTTAGTGTAATCTTTTCAAAATTAAGTGTTGGGTTTTTTCTTCCTCTGATAGTACGAAAAGATATTTCTTGTTTTGTACATAAGATAATACTAATCATACATACAGAATTTATAAGTGATAAAATTTTATAAAGCATTTTAGAATTATTAAAATTTAGAAGACTAAGTTAATCATAAACGGTAATTTTTACAAATAAACTTTGCAAGAAATTTCTTCTACATCAGTAGCATATGCAGGAATTCTTACGTTTATATATACAAGTAATTAAAAAAGAGTAAAAACAGACATGCTCTAATGACCTCATATTTTAATAGATAAAAAATAATCTAAAAAGAATTCAAATTGTTTCTGTTCTGTTAAACAATATCCCTTTCCATTCTTACAAGCCACCCTTAAATCACTTGTTACTTTTATCTACCTTAAAAATAAAACCCCCATATTTAACACTTTTGCCAAACTTGATGCAAAACCATTTTTACCCCTATCCACCTTTGGCACAAAGTCTAATGAAACAATAAAAGAATTCTGTGAAGATGTTTAGAAAAAGTCTATTCCCAAAACCATCAGGAGAATCATGATTTTCTCCCCTTCTTTAGGAGCATGTAGATAATCTGTTCCTAACTGCTTTTAATAAGGGTAGTTTAGGTTAATTTATGGGAACTGTAATATTTGGGCACAATATTCAAAAATATGTAAAGAAGGCTTCTCAGAAATATTTAAAAATCAAACCAGCAAATTTTCTCTTCTACTTTTTCTGAAAATACAGCAGAAGTGGAAAGGTAAACCAGAAGGGATAAACATATGATAAAGCAGGATATACTGCCTGCCCTTTCCAAAGTTTGCAAATACAATCTAAATGAGCAGAGGCTTATCTAATAACTGAACTAAACTATGTGTCGGCATAAGACTGAAGTCTGCTCAACATTTGATTGAGTGTAAGTTCTGGTTTTTTGCTTATGAGGTAACACTGCTGCTACCCTTGTATATATGTTTTACAGGCCTTGAAGAGACTTGTTTGCAAACACAGTAGATAATTAAAAGCTCAAAACACACCACCAATCCATGTGTTCTTGACAGAGAGGCTTACCGTGTTGTTTCAGACCTGAGCAGTGACATTATCTGTAGGCAGGAAAAATTGTCTGTAATGTACTTCAAACTTCACTTTTGTGTAATTTAAGTTCTATTTCTGGGCCCTACTTGTAATTTTTGAAGGCCTTGAATCAAAAATATTGAGCAGAATAGGTTTTTCTGTGTTGTAGGTTTATTAAAGCTTTGCTGAGCCTAATAACTCAAAAATCAGGCTATGCAGTCACACTTATAAAGGCTGAAAACAGAGAAAGAAAATGCTCTGTGACTCTCTGAGACTAGAATTCACATCTTTCAAGTCCTACTCCAAAATTCTGCCTAGAATAAAACACAATCACTTAGTTAAATATGTTTGTTCTAACTGGCTACTAAATGGAGAAATCTCTGTGTAATATTTCCTCTGACCACTGATTGCTGCTGAAGTTGACTTGGAAATAAAATAAGGACTTGCTAAAGGTAAACATGAATGTAACTGACCTTTTAAAATACTTCTACTCCAACCTTTTTTTATTATTTTTATATTTTACTGCGTTGCTTACAGCATCCTGAAGTCAGTTTCGTTAACAGAACTACTCTGTAAAATATATTTATGGTGAAACTGTGCTGTCATTACAAAACAAAAATAAAGCAAAATATCTTTTGCATTTATATTGATCTCTGAAGAAAAATTACAATAGACCTGTTGCATTATTGATGAACAACATTTGAAACACATTGCATGTAGGAAATGAGTCTCATTCATAAATTAGACAGAACAGTTGGTATGAACTAGAACTATACTGGACTTATACTCCTGTCAAAATGAAATAATTTAGAGATAGGTAAATTCTAGAAAAATATGTTATAAACAAAAATTTCGGAGACTACATGAAATTCAGAGAATATGCTTACAATCAGCACAATTTGTATTGCTGTATCATTTAGAAATCTTAAAACGTATTTTTCTATATTAGAAGAAAGAACATGTGTCAAAAGAATTAACATGTTCTTGTAATGATACCAAACAGAGGTAGTACACATATCTAACGTGTTTATCTGATAGTCTATTATAGTAATAGAACATACATATAGAATATACAACATACTTTTACATATATTGAAATAAACCCTGACAGATATCACCCTGTAATTTTTATGTTATCAATTTGTTGCTTATTTTTTTCACCTTCCCTGTGATTTGACCAAACTTTCCTTGTGCATTGAATCTTATGTTATTATTAGGAAAAATAAAACACTAATCAAAACTGAACTTAATTTGCATTTTTTTTGCTAAAAATTTCCTGAATACAATACAATTTGAGCTCTGCAAAAGCTCAACAAATACTATCATAATAGGATTTCCTTTTGTGCTCACAGGAATGTCTTCATTGAATTCACTGACATCTGCTCATCAATTAAAGTTAAGCGTAAAGCTTGACTGCGTTCTTGAACCTTCTCTACAATGTAAAGTGTTCTATGGGTAATATGGTTTTGCCCGAGAATATTTATTCACCTTTAAATCTCATGCAAAAAAAGTTCATTGATTTGGGAATAATTAGTCATATGTTGCCAAGAGATTTTATTTCAGCTCTGCAAGTCTGGTTTTCTAATAGATCATCACAGAAAACCAGTTTGGGTTGCAACCGGACAAGTACTCTTAGACTTGTTCACTAGAGTGGTCCATGAACTATGCATTATTAGTAACTACTGCTATTAAGTATGAACGTGATTTACTAATCACTTCACACATGTGCTTATTTTCACTGAATTTAACGAAATGTCAAGACATCCTGGTTGTGGTCATAAAACTAAGTTTTACTGGCTCTGGTCTTGCATATCACTCTATAGTGAGATCACTCTATAGTGAGAAGTTCTTTTGTGCTTTGAACTTTCAGGGAAGGAATGACAATAGAGGAAGTAGCTGCAAATTTTTTTTTTTTAGTATTCTGTGTTTTAGTATTCTGATAGACTGTGCAACAACATGCAAGATATAGCTGCCATGTGTTTCCATCAGCAATATATCCTACCTTGGAAGTTTGAATTCTCTCCACTTGTTTCATGATGAATTCTTACCTAACAGTCTCTCTTCTATCTCTTTCCCAGCCTAGATAAATGTATTCTTGATTGTGTTATTATGAAAAGTTTTCAAGACTCACAGGAAATTGGGGAAATAATTTTATATTCCTTTATATTGTGAACATTAAATGAGTTGATTCTCTAACCTTCTTTTACCTTTGCTCCTGTCCTAAATTTCCCTGATTGTGAAGATATGGAACGTAAGATTGGTGGAAGAAAGTGCTCGGTATGTTTAGCAAGATAGATACATATACTAAGAGAATTGGTAAGAGACAGTTCTTTATTTGAGAAGTTGGATTTTCTAAGAAGTTGGATGAGCAAGGTCATGGGATTGCAAAAATGGTTCTATGACCTGAAAGTATCAGAAGTTTTATAAGCACATACACACATTTTTGTTGTGTGCCCCTGTGCAAGTCACTGCTTATTGAAATGTAAATGGGAAATAAAATTCCAAAAATTATTTTCATCATACTTGGTATTACTTAGTATTTGGATTGGAGCTAAGCACTGCTACATGGAACACAGTGTAGACTCAATGTCTCAGTTCATACCGTAAGGTTAAATTGGTGCACATAAGTACCAATTCATCATTTTCACTAGCTCAGAATCTCATATACCATGAAATTAATTTTTCAGTTGATCCTTCACATGAATGATAACATTATTTTTTTCCCTAAGATAATGGTTTACACCTTACACATATATTCTATCTGGATATACTATGAAATAAATGACATTCTTTTTGCAGTTTGTTTCAGAGGTAAAATCTTTCACTCATTTTTTTAAAAATTAGTGACAATGTGAAAAATCCAAGCCAGTGCAAGAGGATATCTTCAGTCATTGACAACTAGTCTAAGCTTTCAATCATCCACCAGAGTCTGATTGAAAAGTATAGATCATTATGACCTCACAGTGTTTTTAATGAGGAAATCATTACATCATAATGAAAACCAATACATCGCTCGAGTTCACATTGAGTTAGGCTGAATGGCTGTCTCCTGGGAACTAGGACTCTAAAGAAAAATGAGAGCCCTAGTATGTAATGAGCTGACTGTGAACTCCCATTGTCATTGTGAATAACACTAGTGCAGTCCTTGAATGTATAAACTGGATTCTATATAATAGGAGCAGAGAGAATATGTTTTCCTTGGCATGATTTGATTACTCCTAGAATACTCTGTGCAGTTAATACACAGAATCCAAGAAAGAAATTAAAGAAAGTAAAAAACATTTCAAGACTTATGAGAAGGATTTGAAAATATACCATTCCAGAGAACAATGTGTGATTTTCAGAGAGGAGATTAACAGGTAACTCAAGTTAAATATCTAGGAAAAAGAAATCTTGCGGAGTCTGCAGTCTGGTAAAGGAAGATTGAAAAAATATCCAAGGACTCAAATAAGGTAGAATCATACCGGATACGAGATCTGTATTTTCTATGTGACTGTAATTGATCATTGCCAGTTGGAGTCAGAGAACTGCAGTGATATTGGACAATGAAAAGGAAGAATTAGAGAAATCAGCTGCTTGTGGTTAGCAGTGGGCAGAGTCTTTCTTAGAGGAATAAAAAAAATGTGTCTGTTCTGTAGGAAGCATGAAAAAAATTGCAGGAAGAGAGAGGATGTGTTTAATGGCATGAGCTGAATTAATGAGAAGTATAAACAGGAAGGTATGTTCTCAACTTCAGTAACTCTGTTCATTTATCTGAAGAACTGATGGAAGAAATGCATGTACTTCATAGAGCACAGCTGGGCAACAGTATTTTTGTAATGAGTGCCAAAATGGGTTTAGTAGTGCTGTGGAAAAGAGATGTAAACATGGACAATGAATTTAAGATATGTCAAACTACTGTTTTATAAGGATGTACCTTAGACAAGGAAGAGTGTTATAATGACGTTCAAACATCAGGTGGTTATAAGGAAGAGAAATTATGAGGCAGGCTAGGAAAATATCACCACTCAAGACATATACATATGGAGTGTGGAAAATAGATATTGTAATAAAGGAAGTAACTCAAAGGAAATACATATTCCACAGTATGCGACAGGAACATTTAAAGAGAAGTAGTCTTGAGCAGAAGATATGCAGGGAAGAAAAAATAGCTTTTGTGGTGTAATGTACACAGAATTTAGGATACATTAACCCTGTACAACCATTTAACGTTGCTAATTGCAGAGCTGAGAGAAGACTAAAGCTCATTAATTTAGGTAATATGTAACTTGGTAAGGAAAATATAGAAGAGAAAAAGATAAATTATGATTTTTTTTTTAAATATTTCTTTCATATTCCACCTGTAAGGTTGAGCATAAAGAAACAGTTTTTCAGTGAGGTAGTAATGACGTTTTTAAAGGAAAAAGCTTTTAATTTCAGCTGGAGGCATAGAGGTAGATTAATCTTTTTTTTAGTCAAAATCTTGATAAAAGACTAAAGCTGAGATATTTTGTCAAAGGCTTGGATTCAAAAGAATAAAAATACTTATTTTTCAAAGTATTGTTTGTAATATAAATTTTGGCAGAAAAAATTACAACTAAATTTACCACAGAAAAGTGAGGGAAAGGCATTCTGATAGAAAGTAATTTCAATTAAGAATCTACAGGTGCTGCACTTACCTGAAGATATAAATTTTACAAGTTCTTTTACCAAAGTTGGATAATCATAAGTAAAACTAAGCAGTCGGAGATATAAATTTCAATTGTTTTTTTAGGGAAGTCTATAGTGAGGACTGAAACTTCGGGTAGTATATGTTGATTTACAATTTCAAGATTTCTACTTTGAGTAGTTACTCTGAAAAAGATAAAAGCACGTTTTCAATGAACATAATTTTGACAGGAAGGCATTACTACAGCTTAGAGTGTATTCTATTGCAGACCACTATCACATATATTTTTGAGTACAGTTCAAGACATACTTTCGCTTTCTTGTAAATTCCTCCAAAGTTTGTGAATATTGCATTGTCCTGTGTTTATTTCCTTGTCAGGAATCATAAAAGTTTAAATTTATTTTTATTATTCAGCTGCTGGTTTATGATATTTGCTATACTCTTCATAAGTAGGAGTGAAAAACTTCTTTATATATACAAATAAATATTTTCTTATTTACATATACTCAACTGTGTAGCTCTAGACTAGTCTTTACACTAGCAGCTTCTGTAGTAGTCATCCTGTGTACAGTATTCATTTTATATATATACCAGATTCTCAAGGGCCATGGCTTTTGCCAGATGAAGCACTTTTGATTTTGAGGCTATGAAGTACAGTTCTGTTATTGATCTGTGCATGACACAGCCAGTCTCTCTGCTGGCAGAGCGTAGCAACATTTATCCAGGAATTCGTGAAATGTCACTCGGATCATGTTCATAAGGTAAACTGTGCAAAAACCAGGATCCAAGCTGAGAATCCATGAGGAATTGGACGTGACTCTCTTATTCCTTCATCCTATCTTCTTGGTCAGCCAAGTGGTATTTGTTAAAACAATGTCTATGTTTTGTGTTAGGTGTTGAAGAAAGTGTGATTAGCACTAGGAACACCATGTAGTGTAGTCATACTGCTGTTTTTCTCAGGTTTTTAAGTCACTTGGGAGAACAAGATTTTAAGTCAATGAAAGTGATCTAAGCATTGCAAGTCTATAATTTTTGTTTCTAGTGAAATGATGATTCCTGTACAGCTGCAAGCAGGAAACTCCGCTTAGATCTTCTGAAGAATTTTAAGTTTTCTTACTTCCCTTTGCATGTAGAGATGTGCAGCAATTCATGTTTGTCATTAAGATCTCAGTAAGCAGTAGTGGTCAGAAAGGGTGTGTGACTGTTTCTACAGATAAAACTGTCAAAATACTGGTAATTACATGTTTTCTTTCTTTAAAAATTATGGTTGAAAAAGGTTGCACATTTTTACTAGTATCAAAAGCATGTCATGTAAAAAATATTGAAAACTAAAATATATAATTAAAAAGCACACTTCCATATACTATTTATCTATTTGTAAAGGGTCAGACATTTTTATAGGTAGTGTTTCAGCAATAGACTGTCTGTTATCTGCAAATGGCTGTAGCACCTTCTCATTTAAATAAATTGGTTTGAAGTATGAAAAAGACACAAAAAGCTGCACTGCCTATTTTTTTTTTTTTTTGTCTGTCTAAAGCAGTTATAGCAGTAACAATTTTAAAGTTAGCCATTAAGGAAAAAAATTATTTTTATATTTGCAAACATTTTTCAATTTGAAACATTAAAATTGTTTAAAAAGTATCTACATATTTGATTTAAAAATCAGTTATTAGTTAAAGTAAGAAGAAACAGGTTTTATTGAAGTGATAGTTTTGAGTTTGGAAGTCTTGGGATTTTTTTCCAAATATAACAAGGATTTTCTTTTGTTTCTCTAAGATAATTTCTTTAGTTTGAATCCCACAAGACAAAATCAAGATTTAATTGCAAAATCACTAGTGAATGACCACTGAAATGTTCTTGCTCTCTACTTTTTCAGAGGTTTTTCCAATGTTTGTACATAAAAATACGGAAAACCTGGGGGAGAAAACTTGTTGTTGGTCATGAAAAAATATTTGCATACATGATGCATTTATTTTTACATGTTATCTCTCCCATTACAAGGTTAACATATGCGAGATGCAAACTCAGTAAGGTGTGGAAAAAAATCAATATTTTAGTTCGTTGGATTTCAGGTTGAGTTGTGACTTTTTTGTTTGGTTAGTTTTTCTTTTGTTTCCTTGGTTTTTTGTGGATACGTGTGTTTATTTTGCAAAGATCCACAGGCTGAACAAATACTGTTGTTAGGAACATGATGATGGAACTTCATAGCATGAAGGCCACCAGCTTGTCAAACTACTGTTCTTCATAGCAGAACCATAGCTTGTCAGGCATTATTTATTAAAGAGGACATTTGTTGTACTACTTAGCAGTGTCAAGGCACTCTGTGCAATATTGTATCTTGGTTTGGAAACCACATACAAAATAAACATATTGGAAGAAAGGAACAAGAATTTTAGTAAGTTTTGAACATACTAACTATGAGAAAAGATTGAATGTCTATAATTAATGAAATACATAAAATAACAGATTAATGGTAAAGACTGAAGGAGTGCAATACCCACCTCCCCAGGCATAAAAGATTATTTAAAACAGCTAGTGGTCAATTGGTGCTTCTGTATCCCTTAAGGAGAATGGATTTCATTTTTCAGGAAAGACCATATGTATATATGTATAAGACAAATTTTCTCTCTGAGGGCACTAAAGAACTGCAGAAGGCTGCCAGGAGAATCTTCTCTGCAGTTACACCAAAGTATTCAGGAATTGTCTATTTATTCTCTAATGAAAACCTTTTTTTTTTGTAAATAACTAACATATCTTAATACTGAAGAGTTTGAACCATGGAGCTAGCAGCTAGTCCTTGGAAATTTCTACTCCTTGGACACAAAGTTCGCCTTTTCCTCCATGCAGCTTGTTACTACTTGCTTTCTAGTATGGTTTATCAATGATCAGAAAGCAGAACCGTAACAATAGTTCCCACATCTTGTCCTTCAGGGAACAATGTCAGAAATAAACATATGCTAGAGTTCTTCTGAACTCCTCTGGATTTCGGAAGAGGAATCTTCACCTTCACCAGTTCAGAACTGTTATGTCTTCTGCAAAGCACCGGTTTCCTGTTAGACGCTATTTTCTTACCTATTGCACACTAAGATATCTTTGTAGCTTTTTTTTTTTGTCTTTCTATCTAGGCATAAACGAATAGGAGTCAAGAGCTAAGGCATCTTCAACAACAGTAGAGAAGTTTTACAACTAAGACTACTTCTGAGACAGGGAACTACACCTGAGATTCCTTTTTAAAAAAATTTCTCTACAGCATTCCCTCCTTGGGATTGCTCTAATTTTAATGTGCCTTAGACACACCCCCCCCCCGCATTGTTGCAGCTGAGTGCTGTTTTACAGGATTCTATGGCATCCCTACCGATGTACTGTCTCTGTAACATAATGGGAGGAGTTTTTTAGATTTGACACCATATTCATTTGCCTAAAGTGCCTGAACCTCATGGACTCAGTTGCTGCTAGAGGAGGTAGAAGAATGTGCTTTCTTGCTGATGTTTTGCGCAATCTGATTTGCTCTCCTAAAGCTTAATTGGGAATTAATAAGGTAATCATGGACTGTTCCTGTAGCTTGTGTCATGTTCAGATTTATTTTGCATCACTCCATGCTATCTTTGATGCCTAATGTGCCAAGAGCTTCAGTTCTTTTCTCAGTAGTGTACGACTATGACTAGCTATAACAAGTCTCACAAGATTCACAGGCACTGGAAAAGGATTTACTTTTTGGTGGCCAAACTGTCCACAGTTTTCAGTTCATTTGCAGATTCAAATGTGGTTCTGTGGTGTTTAGAGTATTATGTACACCAAAGAGAAAGGTATGATTTTGTCTATGCTCTTATCTTGGTGAAGCAAGCAGAAGAGAATGAGGGAAATGCTAAGGGACAGCAGCTCTCGGTCTGGTTCAAGCTGGGATGTAGAATTACAGGGATTAGGTGCAAATACAGTGTTGTCCACAAACTGTTCATGTATGTGAAAATAATTAATTGCCCAAGTGAGTCATAGTATTGATGATCATAATGATAAAGGGAAAGTATATTTCACTTTATACATTAGACTGAAAACATGGCTTTTTCTTGTGATGATCTCTTCAGGTATTTAATAAGTAATGCAAGGGGTATTTTACCCAAAACTGTTCCTTTATGCCTGTAATTTTAGCAAGAGTTCCAATGATAACATGAATTACAAATTAAAGATAAGACTTTTGGGGTTCATTTACAGGAATCCAGGGATGAATTACCACCTTAATTTATATGCAGAACATTGTAGTGGTAATTTTTAAATGCAATTCATTGTTTTGAAAAATATTCCTGTCTTTGCATCCTCCCCGCAATGTCTGTCATCAGCTTTCTCATACTTCTCAGAAGTGGCTAGCAGTATGTTTTTATTTTCTTACATAAAAATGTAAATAATAAATAAATATTTGTATAATGTCACTTTTGTATGACTGGGAAAATTCCAGGTGCTTAACACTTTTTTCCCAACTCTTTGTTGTTTATTTCTATATTTCTCCTGCTCTATGACAACATAGACCTTTACCATTACCTGTGTTAATACAGTTCATATTTAAAATGTTTTGCTTTTACACAGCTGTCTACATTAAGAAAACAAAAAACAAAAAACCAAACAACCTTCTGAGGACATTTTTTTATCTTCTGTTGATATTTGAAGCGGTTACAGGTGAAATTCTTAAATAATTGTATAAAATTAAGCATAGAGCTATCTGTACAAATTTTGTTCCTTGAATATTGCAACCAACTTCTAACAATAACTATAACCTACATTTTAGTAATTTTTATCTTAAAACAGTTCTATCACTTCCTCAACATAAAATGGAAGAGAATGCTCTTTAACAATTGAAAATATTAGATTTAAAAAAAAGGAAAATGATATATAAAGAGGAGTATGGGAGATGGAACAGCTTTCCCTACAAGCACAGATTTCCTGCCCACTTATATTTGAGAAGCAGGAATATTTCAGTTGAAAATGGTTCACTCTAAAACAGATGGAAATGAGGAGAGGTTAAATTAACATTTCACCATTTTTTCAGCTGTTTTGTTTCTTTTTTTGCTTATATATTCTCTTAAAAATAACTTTAATTTTTAAAGCTATAGAGCTGTATGCTTTGGAACTAACTGGGTAAATCAAAGAAAGTTTAAAAACAGTATTTAAAATAGCATTTTCATTTCGGTTTCTCTCTATTTTATGTGAGTTATACAGAAAACAGATGGAAGCATTATTAATTTTTTCCCCCAATGAGTTTTAGTGCAGCATATTTGTATGTGTTATCTGAAACATATGAATACTTAGTATTGCTGCTGTTAAATTCGTAATGAGTTGTAGGGATTGTGGAATTCCCTGACTGGCTCTCATGCAAGTAGTTCATTTGCAGTGCTTAGATGTGTTAAGATTAAGCAGGGGGAATATGGCAAGCACTATCCCTGACCCTAGATGAAAAATTCAAATTTCTAGCTTTTTGAGTTTGCCCCAACTCTTGTGTTTGACGAAAACCTGATAAATACTGTGTAGTCCTGAAGAAGATTGTGCAGTAAAACCTGGTCCTAACAACAAAAGATCACATGGATTCCATGTCTTGTATTGAAAATTCCCTAGTAAGTACAAAGCCATGGAAATCTTGAGGTAAATGTTTGCATCAGCTGGAAGTCTTTGCTTGTATATAGCAATAGTTAATGTGCACAGGCACGTGAGGTATTGGAATACCCAACTTAACTAGTATTCATTTAAATAGCAATGGTGGGTACATGAAAAAATTGGGTTTGGACTTAAGCCATATCTTCACAACTGGCTTGCTATAATGTTGAGATATTTTCAGATGGGGCAAAGTGTTGTGAAACATCTCTGGTTATATTGTCATTTTTAATTTATTTGTAGTAAAACATTTTCATGTACTGTGTTGGGCCTGGTAGATATTAATGCTTCAAATAATCTAAACTAAATATGTAACATATAGTACAATATAGTGTAATACTGAATATTTTTATTTTTAAGAAATAATTTTTAAAGTTCTGTAATTTTTATCTGGAAACGTTAAGGCCTTGGAGGCAACGTAATGCACATCAGTATATTCTGGCAGTTTGCGTCTCCATATTGGAAACTCTGTCACTACAAAAATTAAATCACATAGTTGTGATCATATAATTGATCATAATGAAACTAGTTACATAAGTAATGTTAAATAAATAGTTAATAGTCTTTATATTCCTTTGAAATTTGCAAGGAGAGATGGAGTGCTGCATCTGCTTTAGTATGAAAGCAACCTAGTGTTAATATATACAGAAATTAGGCATGGGATACAGCAATGTTTACTTGTACAGAAACATGACACGAAATGAAAGTGATAGAAAATGAAGGCTAAAATAGAATGCTGAAGGTTAGAACCTTTACCTTTGAATTGGTGTAATCATTGTACAGATGACATGTTTCAGAAGCATTTTCATAGTCTTAAAAACTGTTACTTATATTATTATTATTAAGTTTTTTCTTATTTTCCATAATTTATTTGAAAGATCACTGGTTGCACAATGCACGGTTCTGCACTCAGACTTGTCTGTTGTTTAGAGGAGCAGATGATTTCTTGGAGAATTGGGCCCCGAATATATTACTCAAATTCCTTCATACATGAGTGTTGTGTATTTCTCTAGAGTAGATTTATGTATTCTGGTCTTTATCTTTGTGATGATGATGATCAATCAATATATATATATATATATATATATATATATATGTGTATATATATATATTATAAAAAGAGAAAGACAAAAGTATCTATCTGGACTGATTTTATGCATTTTCTTTTTTTATTATTTCATAAATTGCCATAGCCAGATGTTGCAATGCTAGGCTTTTATATGTTGTAGAATAAATTTAGCTGTAAGTTAACTATAAAATAGCTGAATTAAAATTACAAGTAAAGCCCTTGTTTATGAAGTGCTGTACAGTAAATAACCATTTATAAATGATTGATCAGTACTAGCACATGGTTAAGAAGACACTCAGAGTCTTTGACAGGAGTTTTTGTTAGTGATTACAACTGTTTTCCCAATAATAGCTGAATTTATAATTTGTATGTGTGAAAGGGCAATTCTGTAGATAACAGCAATGTAAACATTGCTTTTATAAAGCAGATGAACTGCAATTCTGTTACCATTATCAATAGGACAAATGTTTTTCTTTAGTAAAATACTCTTATCTACAGGCTGATGTCTGTATTTCTCTTCTGGGAACTAATTTAAACACTTCATGAGAGATTGACATTTTCACTATGTTATACATCCTTAAAAGCTGCTTTGTTCATTGCAAACCATATTTAGTATGACCTCATAATAATGTAGCACACCTCAAGTGTCATGCCTGTCTTTACTATGCACTTTGGAGCTGTGTTCATCTATATCAGACAACTGCACTTCAAGGAAAGGGTTTTTTTTTCCTTGATAGGCTATTAGCAATAATTAGGAAGATTCACTTCAGTAAGATGTCAACACCAGATTGTTTAAAAAAGTTGAATGTCAGTGGCTTTTAAAGAGAGTTCTTTTCTCTGACACATAGGTATGGCATGTGAAACATGAAATGTTAATTTAACTTTTCTGCTTATTATTCATGCACAATATTATTTTGTCATTCAGATAGTACACTGACTGAGTGCAAAGGGTGTTAAAATAGTGCTGCTAGAATAAAAAGAGGATTAATCTACCATTGGCCAATTAGCCAAAGGGTACTTAATGGTCTCTAAAGGCTACTGAAGTCTAACAACTAGCTAAAGCACTGGCAAAAAGTCCTCTATATTACCTTCATTTTGTGACATAGTCATTTATTTGACATTTTGTGACATAGTCAGCTGCTGATAACTGTGTTTTGCTGAAAAAAAGTTACAACTAAGTGGTTTGGTAGATTTTACTAAAATTTCAGGAGAGTAGATGACAAACATGTTCCACATTTTAGAAGTTTGTCGTGCTTGGGGGTTGTCTTTGTTTCAGTTTAGGGTTAGGATATTAAATCACCAAAGACTTCTGTTTGATATTTTGTCTTCATGTCTAGAATACTAAGTAATCAACCACTTACAGCACTTGCATGAGAAGAACTTTGATTGAGGATTTGGACTTATTTGCCTTTTCTCCATATGATCACATTAAGTATGCAGCACAGTTAGCTTTTTAGTCTGGTATATATCTTTTCATATTTTCAGCTACATACCATCTTTATTAATTTTAGCTTTTTTTTTTCGTCAGGCAGACGAAAGTTTTGATTCAAGGGAACAAAAAAAGACCAAATTTAATGGGGTTGACATAATAAATTTGTCTTGGATATTGTAAATATGTTCATCGTTATGTTATAGTAACATTTAATAGAGTGGGTAAAGTCATAAATACCTAACTCTGTGCCTCCAAGTATGATTTGAAAAGTTCTTTCTTGTTTTATGTATACAACAAGTACTTCTTATTTTGTTGTTTTTCACGATCAAGCTAAAACTGTGAGAAAACAGACTTCTCTGTAAACCTTTCATAGAAAGTGTTAAATCTTAATATAGAACCTGATATAGGATCTATGCATATAGCAAATGTATTTTATTGCCTACTGTAACAAGAGGTCTTGGAGAAGAGGAGTGTGTTAACCTCAGTTTTCTTACAGTTCTTGCAATATTTTCTTGTGCCAGGATTTTAGAATGGGAAGCTTTGTAGCAAATAGGATTTTTACACATCTGAGTATATTAGCTATATTTGGATTACAAAATTGGTAGTAAAGCAAGTTTATGTCATTGCTTAAAAAGGGTTTCAAGAATACCTGATTTACATCCTGTTTTATAATTTTGCTTAGAAATGTTTTCTATATGATATATTTTGCAAATATAAATGCATGGGATTGTGTTACAACAGTGGCAGTGCAGTCAGCCACTACTAACAGAAATGTTATTTTCATACATGCCAGTTGCAGCAGGAGGGTGACTGCTGTAAACTGAGTTCAAAGGCCCTCACAGGGTGGTTGTGATGCCAAGGAGCAATAGGCCATTCCAGGAACTTCCTATGTTAATCCATTTGGCCTTCCACATAGCTGTCTTTCTGAGAGAGCATTTATGGTGAAAAGCCTTGCTGAGTCAGTGGAAGTGTTACACTGAGTACATAGAAACTGAGATTTCATCACTTATTCCTTTGTGAACAGCAGAACAGAGTGTCGTGGGTATACCAGGAGCAAGGAGATTAAGATAGATGGATGTTAAAATATTGAACCTATAAACATCTGTTAAGCCAAAATACTCTGGAGGAGGTGCAGCAGACAAAGGCCTCTACATTGTAGAGGAACAGCAGTAGCCTGCCTTTATCAACATCTGGTCTAGCTGGTGTTTAAGATTCTGCCTTTCATCCGGGTGACCTCTTCCCCTGGAGTAAATTCTTTTTACTCTGTCACTCAGGATTTGCATGCATGGTAGCACACACACAAAACTTCCACTGTGTCTAAAAAAGAAAAAATAACAAAAGGCTTGACCTAAAATGTAGCAAGTGGTGAGGAACAGCAGGGTAATGAACTTGCTTCTTAAGTAAGTAAATGCAAGGAATATCTTTTAGGCATAAATATTTTCCTAGGGCATGGGGGCTGTTTTTCATGTTGCACATAGATTGATATAGGATTTTCACATAGCCGTTCAATATATTGTGAATAGAAGAGTAATGGAATAGAATTAGCAGTGCTGTAGCATATTTACATTGTCAACAGATGTATTGAGACAACCTCTTTGATATCTCTGATTGCAATTGCATGTTTGCCTGCTTTTGCAAGCTGAGGGTGTTTGCCGTGTACATGTGTTACTTTCATTTCACCCCTGTCATTCTGATACTGTTTCTGAATTTATGTAGATTCTTATTTTAAATTCTTTTTTTCTACATCTGTAAATAAATTCTACAACCAGCTGTCCTCTTTAGCACTCGTCCCATGAAGGCCTTATCTTTTTTCAATATATTTGCTATAATTTTTGAGAATGTGGCCAGTGCAATCAGGACATTTTAGAACTGATGCATATTTGCAGCAGCAGTAGCCTAAGAAACTTCTGAGAGTCACAAGCTCTCTTGGGCAGATATGGGGGCATTTCTAGTTTTAAACAGAGATATTGATCTAGCTATGTTTTTTTCTTCTTGCTTTTCTTTTTATGAATAATTTATTATAGAGACACTGAATCATGAAATTCTGCATGTAGAAATATTGGTTATACTTGACAAATTAACATAATCCTTATATTTTTCTATACTATGTCTTTCTGTACTACTACCGGCTGTGCTTATTGAAGTAGCCTTCATTTTGTCTTTTAATCTGAGAATGTATTAATTATGGGAATAGTATATCATATTGAGGAATAGTCAATTCAGAAATACATTGACACTATCTATTTCTTTTTCAATAATGACAGCAGACACAGAAGGGAATGGCAAGATTAACCCCTTTACTAAGAACAATGTTTACCTCAGATACATATGTAAAATGCCCAGTGACTTTAATAAGTTTGCTTAATGAATGCGGAAGAAATACTGTTAAGAGTTTTAACTTTAAATACAGAATGCAGTTTCTCATACCCATGGTATTTTTTTAAGCTAATGCAAAATCTACGAGCATTCTCTTGTCATTCTTAATAGGAATAAATATGACTATAAGTAATTTTTCTTTTATTTGGATATATGTGATCTTCAGGTTATCAGGGAGTTATCAGGTTATCAGGTTATTCAGCGTTATCAGGGAGTGTTGCATATATAAATACATATACATTAATAATTTTTTTCTAATACCGTTAAACAGTATAAGATCTAATTTTTTAGTTAAATAGTAAGCTACTTGGAAAGAGAATACTATTTTTAACTTTCTTTCAACCTTTTCTTTTTTTTGTACCAGCATATAATCAAACACACGTTTAGTCATTTCAGGCTGTCATATCTTCTCTGATTTCTGATCAGAATTCTTCACAACAGAAGGGTTTTCATTTTGTACAATTGTTCCTTATGTTAAATTACTGTTTTATAGTCTTCCTTGGAATAATAAGATAGTACTGTAGTTACTTCTAAGGAGCAGAGAGTTCTTGAGCCACTGTTGGCTTCCCACTGAACAGTTTTGTGAAGGCTAACCACTAGCATGGAGATTATTTCAGTTCCCTTTTTGCAGAACAACATTTGACATTATTTAAATTAAACAATTACTTAAAACATTAGCTCTGTAAGGGGTTCCATGAAATATATTGGTACAAAGATTGAATAAATCTTGTTGGTTGTCAATCAAGTGCAACAAGACTGAGAGTTTGTTTTCATGATATTTATTTGAACTAAATCCCTAACAAGGCTTGTCTGCTAATTGGACTTAGCATTTATGTTGCTAAATGAGAAGCATTTTGGCTGCAGTATAGGGTGGTAAGACCTACCCAGTGGAATAAACAACTAACATCTGTTATCCTGTCCTGCTCCAGCTTGTCTTTTAGCACTTAAGTACTTCAGCCCTAGAGTCAAGGTTATGGAGTATGTGGTTCTCTGGCTGTGGTGCATGTATGTGAAAGGGATGAAATAACACACGAGTAAAGACCAGCCAACCAGAAGATATTTAGTGCAGCTGGTACACTTTGCTTTAACCTCTACAAGCCCTACAAATATCAAAACAAAAGCCAAGAGAAGGGTGTATGTTTTATAGCAGTTGTCAACACAGCAATTCAGGTGAGCTTACAGTGGTCACCATTAAAATGGATTTGACATTTAACCACTTTTAATATGCACTGATGTCTGAGACAACTTAGTATTTCTTCATGTTCTGTGTAGAAATAATTGCTGAATGCCAGAGAGCCTCTAGGTAAACAGGTTTCACCAGTAACCACTGTTACAGGTTTTTTTAATGATGATTTTTGCTTGTCATGGTAAAACCAGTAAATACATTCGGTCAAAATTGAATTATTTTGCCTTTTAAAAAACTTCTTTTTCCTGCTCAGTTTGATCTTTGCCTGTACTAGAGAATTCAACCAACAATTATGCAATATAATTACAGACAATATATACTGTTTCATTCCTCTTGAATTTTGGACTGGAGAAGTATCTCATATGATCAAGCAGAAATATTTTTAGGATGAAACTGTGATTGTTTTTTCTGTTTGTAAAACAGATGTTGACCTCCAACCTGGCCAAGTGGCAACAGGAGAAGGAAGACTTACAAGGAAAATTAAAGTTGAGAGAACACCTGTCTCAAACTGCTGGCAAGAGTAAAGCCACACCAGCTCCTTCAAAGAACATTGATTTAGAGATGAAACAGCTGCAGTACAAACTAAAGGTGACAGAACATATTATCTAGCACTGAGGATAATTTATATGAACAGTAGTTCATAACTGGGTCAAGCAGACATACTTATACTCACATGTGCCTATCATTTATATATCTTAGCCAGTGATTAGCAACTGAGGTATTAGACTGCCTTTGATGGTAAGCAGAAATGTACTCATAAGCAGGAGAACTAAAAGTTACAATTAAAATAATTTTTGCAGATCAAATAGGCAAGACAGGGCATCTTGCTGGGTTTTCACACAATAATTAAATACATCTGTTTGTAAGGTGCTGTGGAATTAGTTCAGTGAGTATTGTGTTGATTCCTTTCTTCCTTTAACAAAGAGAAAAGCAATAGCTATCTGTGAAGGGGGAGCAAAGAATTTGAGCTGATGGGGCAGCTTATGTTACAGTGTTATGCTACCTATATGTCACTGTTGGTTTTGTCTTCAAAGAAACAGTTATTGTTTTAAATTTGTATTTTTGTAGATTATCTGGTAGGAAAATACTAATTTATTCATTATATAATTTTTCAGTCTCCTGTGATTCTGTTACATGTGAATGGTGTAGATACTGGACTGTGTTTTTCTGAAAGCTTTCTCAGCAGGTGGCCTGGCTCAAACATATTAATTCTTTTCCTCTTCTCACTGGAGGAAATATATGTGCAACAGAACGTCCTAAAGTTGTTTTTTCCTATCATTTTCTGTTAAATAGTAGAGGAAAGAGAAAAGGTCAAAATAGTACAGTTTCTTGCTGCTAGAAGAAAGGGCAGGGTAGCAAGACGTCTGCCAAGGGATCAGGTAGAAGAAAAGGCCATGTTACATGGGCAACATCGCTGGCCCTAAATACTGGATTAGCTGTGCTAATGCACAAATGTTGGTAATGCTCAGACCTCTAAGCTCTTGATGGCAGTCATGGTATTACAGATCTTGGCTATGCCACACTGGATGCATAACGTCTGAATTCAAGGATTAGTAAAGGTAGGTCACATTGATAAAGACATGAGGCCAGCAGGGAGTAGCCATGCAAAGGCACATAAATTCACCTGCTCTAATTATGAGAAAGAGATCTTGAAACCATACACACTGACTTCTTGACTATTGTTTTTACATTTAGGATTGACTAATCTGCTTCTGTTGCTGGTGAGTGGTAATTTCTGTTAATTAGGGCTGTACCTTTCAGATAAGTATCTTCATTATCCAGAAACCTAATAGTCAATTGTTCTATGCAAGTAAGAAAAATAAAAAAAGGGGGATTTATTTTTTTTAACAGTTTGAGAGTAACACCCATGCTAGAAGCCTACTTTATTTGTCTGCTACATTTGAACAGCAAAATAAATAGCTGAAAAATACAAGGCTTTTTCGTTTCTGTAGGAAAGGAAACGTTTAGCAAGCATCAATAAATCTGATGTCAAAATACTAGCATGACTTTTAATTCCTTTTTCAAAATATATTACACCCATACATTCACTTAAGAGTTGGACATGGCGATCCCTGTGGGTCCTTTCCAACTCAGACTATTCTGTGATTCTATGATTTTTGATAAAACAATATGCCATATATGCAAAATGGTATTTAGGGTGAAAATAGTCTGTGACCCCCAAATGCTGAGTAATAGAGTAAATTCGCTGCTTTCTGAATCGGATGAGAGTTTTGACTGTAAGGGCCTCAAGAGCTGCTTAAATCAAGTATCTAAAATTCCTAACTTTATTTAAGGCTAATTTAAGCTCTACAAGTCATTTTTTAGAGAAGAATTTGGCAAAAGTTGTTTGTCTGGAATAAAACTATTGTTCCAGACTATCTATCTTACTTAAAAAGGAGATACAAAGTTATTCTCTGAAATGTCTGAATGTGTAAGCAGCAAAAGCTTTCCTTATAGCTCAAAATATCAAAGTACCTGGTTTTGTTGTTTAGGTTTTTTTCCTCAGAGCTATCTTTGCAGTGCTTATGTTGTATGTAATGGCTCCTGGTATCTTTGCCAATAGAAATAAATGTTTTAAGTGTGGGTGGTGAGTTTGAAAGCGAAATACCACAGTCATATGTCTCTGCCTTTGAGCATGTGCAGAGGCCCACCTAAGTGTTCAAGTTCGCATCTTGTGTGTAACTGTGTAACAGGGTGCTGTGCTCTACGGTAATGAAGCTCAACCTCCACAAACAGGTCTCAGGAAACTCAGGAATATTTTGCTGGCATGCATCATTTTAACAATTATCTGGTTATACCTCACATTATAATAATACTAAATAGACTAGACAAGTTATTAAGAACAATATTTTACATCTAACAATGCACACAAGAATATGTACTCCCCTTGAGAGGCACAGAGTTATGTACAATACTCCCATTAATGTTAATAGGCATTACCAGTCTGCACTGAGCAGAGAAATTCTCCTGAAGTATCTTTGTTTACAGCATCTGATCTGTTTGCTTGTTGTTTATACATAGTGAATAAAAAGCTGTTGTACAGCTTCTGAACCTGTATGCATAGATGCACACATATATGTTGTGCTTATACTTAACGTGTATGTATCTTTTGACAACACTTTTTGGAGTTCTGAAATCTCTCTATGCGATGTGTTTGATGTGCCATTTTCAGCAACGGCATTCAATGCAAATACTCAGATTGCTAAGATGGCTACTTAGTTAAATTTCATATTTTTATATCTGTACACTGATTCTTTTATTCTGTATTTAAATCTTGGGTAGATGACATGTGTGTTTGCATGGAGCAATTGAGGCACTTTTTTTCTTATTACTGTATGCAATGAGGAATGGCCAACAACTGTATAGTTCTCCTTCACTGGAATTACATATGCCTGAATATTAGGATCATACCTGCTTGTTACTGAAATGTAGAATTTGTGTTAGTACAGGCAAATGGAAATGTCTCTGTCTTGTGCTTTGAATTTCAAGTGACAAAAAAACAACCACTCTTGTAGGTTGTCTTGTATTTGTAAAAGCACAGGAAAGGAATTATTGGACATTCTTGCTATGTAGATGTAGGCCCCTTGTGCTGTAGAACTATACCATTCAAAGAGGTAGTTCAAATAAAGATCCAGTTTTCTTTTCTGTTACCTTTTCATCTATGTCATCCAAGAGAAAATACAGTCGTTATAGGTGCACTGGGCTTGCAGGTGCCGTGGGGAACATACATTAATCATACATGATTAGAACAATGGAAAAGTACTCATTTTTTATCATATTTTCCAAGGAATGTGCTTCTACTTAAGTGTTTCTAGAAAGTAAGAATGCTCCTTCTGCACCAGTTAATTTCTAAGAACTTTCATAAAATACATGAAAGTTTACTCGGCTCATTATTTCCAAATTTCTTGTTGACTGCGACCATATTCAGTCTACTTTATTTATATTTTAATATTTTTCAATACAGAATTCGAATAATGAAATCACTAAGCAATCGACCACCATTAAGTCCCTAAAAAACGAAGTTCAGGAAAAAGAAGAACGGATTCGGGAACTACAAGCAAAGTATGGTCACTTTTCTATCCATTGTGTTTGGTGCCACCCAGTGACAGCTGTAAAATTGCTACAATGTTTAGCATTCTTAGATTTCTAAGAGACTGTTGTATTCTTTTTATTGCAGTCTTGCAGACTAGTACAGGGGTTTTTTTAGAAACTGCAGCAGTACATGCTAGATCTGTAAACTGATAAGAGACTAACTAACTACAGTATCTGTATTGCGGTAAGAATAACTTAAATCAAAACTCAGACTCTAGAGTAGACTTTTTATCCTTGATGTAAGTCAAAATGAATTCCTCAGCACTGTTAAACACAGTCTTTCAAATTCAGTAATTCTTTGCCTAGGGGCTAAGAGACATGTCAAGGTTCAGATGCTTAAATAAGATTAAATAGCTACTCTTATCTTCATTAAAAAAGTTCAAAAAGACAGTTGTATTTGTTTCTATTTGAAATTATTAAGGTTTACTACTCATTTTTAAAATCACTAATTGTCAAGTATGCAACTGAGATTTTTATTCTACCTACCTTAACTGATATAAATCTGTTATTCAATGATATTACTATAAAAAGTATAAAAAAGCTATTTATGTATCTGTGAATTTTTTGTCTGTCCAGAATTTAACTCCTCTAACAATTCTAATTTTTTTAATTGTAGAAAGAATGCGGTTTACTTCTCTGAAATTAGTTCATGTGAAAAATAGATAGTGCTTAAAGTGGTTATATTGTGTACATTGTTTATTTTCTGTTTCAAAATGAAAATGAATTTTTCCACCATAAGATTTTAAATTCAAAATACTTATTGGATGTCATGGTTTCTTGAAAAGACAGATACTGTTTTTTCGTAAGCTGTAATATATAGTCACCAAAATAACATTATTAGTATTAGAGTGAAACAGATTGAAGAAAATTTTAGGTGCACTGTTTTCCTGGGTGTTTTTTTAATATGGTATTGACATTGTATTAACTATGTTGTATTCCTGAACATATTACCATCAATCCTTTTGCTTTCATTAGAAAAAAATCCAGATGTCTGAACATATTCAGGTATTGATTATATTTATATTTACAATATTAATTTGTATCATGATCATGGAAGTACTGTATAAGGCATTCTCATTGAACAGATTAGTTTGTGGTACGTGAGGCTTTCTTTTTTATTTATCAGAGAATTTTCTGACAAATGCTGATGTTATTTCTAGGTTTTGCATTTTATCTCATCTGACATATAGGGATAGAGATTTTTCATCTATTTCTGTATATTAGTTGGATGAAAGGAGAGTTCCCCATTTCACTTTCTTTTGAAAATAATTTTATACAAAATAGTGTCTGAATGATTGCTTGAGACATCAAAGGAATTTAATTATTAAGTTTTGCATGCTCAGCAGGTTTCTTTTGTCTTTTTTGATAATAGTTTAAGAATTACTGTGATTTCAGTTCAGCAAGCAAAAAGCAAATCACAAATATATTGCATATTTAGAAATAGGTCTGTTTAATAAGAGTTTGAAACTGGGTTTAGTAGTTGAGAATGGGGGAAATTGCAAGAATTGCATCAGCAATTGTTTGAAACAGTATTTTAAAGCTACAGGAATAATAGTTTGTCTATTGCATTAGTTGCATATTAAGAAAATTTTCTGAGTGTCATGAGTCTGACTTCTTCCCTTGTAGAATTTCTCGATTGGAGAGGGACTTTACTATGAAAAGACATTTGATAGAAGACCTAAAGTCTCATCTGAAAGCAAGTAAAGAAAATGAGAAAACCTCAAATGAAACATTGGAAAGTCTTGAGAGAAAGGTATTTCTTTCTTGCAATTCCTAGTTTTAGGAAAAACAGAAGCTAGTGGATTTATGCAAGTTATTTCAACACACTATACGTATTAAATCAATAAATTGCTTTAAGCAAACAAGATATAGTTCATTTAAGTGTGTAATTCCCTCCACTATGATTTGTATGAAATCAGTATATGGTGATAGCTTGAATGAATCCAGAATGATTTAATGTATCTTCATTAGGGTGTAATTAAATATTAAAGTATTCAGAACACACAGTTGCAAGAATATGCTGTAAGTAGTGGGATTTAGTTTTATGCACTGTAAGTTTATAAAATATAGGAGACCTGAAACAAGGGTGATTTTACATGACGTATGCTAATGAAGTTCATGCATCTCTCCTGGCTATAGTAGTTAAATGCTTTAATATGTTAATCTGTTTTCTACTGAAGTGTTATGAATGATTCACAGTTCTTAGCTTAATGTAATTGTATCTGTGTAGGTAATGCTTGACTTCTATAGTAAATTATTTTATCCTGCACAATTTTAGGATGATTTCATTGAAGATAGGAGAACTTGTATATGCTTTGGCATATTTCTATATTATCCAGCTGATATATTGGACTTCGGTCTTTAATGCCAGAAAAAGATTATGATGTTTGTTTGTCTGTGAGGTTATATCTCTTGCAATCCCAAAACAGAAATAAACAATTTACTAATTTGCTTGTGTTTGCCTAGAATGGGTGTGCTTGCTGAATATCACAAACATTATCTCTACTTGCAGTCATATAGCACTTACAGCTCTAAAGAGAGCTACTATCTTACCTTACATGCCAAAGATAAGGTGTTATTAGGAAAACCACAGCCAGAAAGTGAGAGCATAAGTAAGCAAGGAAGCTAAAGTATGACATGAGAGAAATACGTGGTTTTGGGTTTAGGTAAAAGATTTGGAATGGAATGATGCGCTTTAATGCTCTCCTTTGAGTATTTTAAGCACTGCATTTCCAGAGAGTCAAATCCCATGCATTATTTTGATTATTCCAGGTGGAAAATCAGCTTGATAAATTTTACGTTATCTTCAGCAAAAGATCAAAGAAATTCCCTGTTACTCGATATTGTCAGGAAAACTTTGTGATTAATACTATCAGGAGTGATGAATGATCTATTAATACTATCAGGAGCACTGGCCTTTTTCTTTTTACCCCAAATCAGTGTTTGCATTAGATAATAATTATCTAGGAAGCTCTACAGACTATTAACATGTAGACAGTTGTTTTCTTGGTTGAATTGTGTTTTTACCTCTAACAGAAGAAATGAGTAGCAGTTGTGGATGGCTCCCTTTTGCAAGTACTGTAACTCTAAAATATATATAAACAAACAGTTCTGCAGATATATATAGAATATATATAAACAAACAATAAGTTTTGACTTAATACAAGTCAAAACTAATGTTAAAAGGTTGTGTGCGAACTGGTCTCTACTGGATCAGCAGTAGAGATTTAATAAATACTGTAAAATTTCTGAAAAAAGTATTTCAATAAAATTATATAGCGAAAGTATGTTAATGTAATATAGGTAGGCTTAGTTTCGATTTTATTTTAATTTTTTAGTTATACATCTTGATTCAATGCTCTTGGCCTTTCATTATTTCAGGTAAAGGCACTGGCTGAAGACTGTTCAGGCAAAAAAACTTCCATTGACTCACTGAAACAAAGACTTAATGTAGCTACGAAAGAGAAGTCTCAGTATGAGCAGATGTATCACAAGGCTAAAGATGAGTTGGAGAAAAAGGTATAAATAGAGTTGTGATGGCTGCACTGTGGAACTTTTTCATACCTTTCTTTCAAATGAAAAGTTGCAACGTCATCAGCTTAGACTTTTTAAATACAGAAAGGGAGAAAAGAGCAGAATAATAGTAACCTTTTTCTCTCTTCTGATTCAGTCACATCTCTAAAATTTAGATACTGAAACATGGACATAATGACTGAAAATGAGATTACTTTTTGCCATTAAATTACATTTTATGTGTTGCAAGTGGAATATTCTGTGATGTTAATCATGATGTGGGAGGTTGGTTTGTTCATACATTTGTGATCTACCATAACTCCTTATCAGCTTTTATCATAGCATTGTTGTGTCTCTGCGGATGTATTTCAGGATCTCAAGCTTACCAAACTAGAGAGCAAAATCATTGAGACTGAATGTGCTATGACTGAACTTGAGACTGCTACATCTGATCAACTACACAGCTTGGCTAAACAGAGTGCAGAGGCTTTGGAAACAGTACAGAAGAAGTTGCTGCTCACAAGTGACAAAGTAGAAGAATTCAAGACATTTGTAAAGGTTTGAATTTTGATTTTCTTTGAGTGTTCACCTAAATTAAGGTAATTTTGATTGAAAGAAAAATGTAAAAGATTAAACAAGAGCTAATCTTTGGTGCATTCCGTGTTCGGGAACAATCGTTGTAGTTCCTGCAGTGGTCTGGTGTCAGGTCTGAACTGGTCTAAATACGGAGAAAGAATCAAAGTCTCTCTCCCAGATTTACAAAGACTTCAATAATTTTTATCTTTATATATATGGCTGCCATATACTTGTTCCCAAGAAAAAGTGCTTAGTTTTATATCAGACTACTCTGCAGCAGAAAAATTCCCGACACATTTAATATAATAATTCATATCTGTTGATCAGTCTGAAGTACATCATTTTCCATATGCACATACTTTTTATTTTAGAAATATTGAATAAGGAAGCCTCTATATTGCAAAATTGAAAGCAGTTTTAGTAACAGTATATAGAATATTATTTCCTTATTTCAGCTAAATACTTAACAAACTGCTATAGTGCATCATGCAACAATACTGTCTTGGTGGTGTCAGACAGATCACTTTGTCATAATAAATCAGTGAAAAGTTTCACTGAATACACTAATATGTGTTTTATAATTTAATATTTGAAATGTAAATATTATTTATTTTTCTGAAATATTCACCACATAATTAAGAAATATAAAGCCTATTCAGTATATATCTGTCTTGAATACATAGTATCTGAGGGAATGGCCTGAAGTTGTGTCAGGTGAGGTTTAGGTTAGATATAAGGAAAAAGGTTCTTCACCCAGAGGGTGGTTGGACACTGGAACAGGCTCCCCAGGGAAGTGGTCACCGCACCAAGCCTGACAGAGTTCAAGAAGTGTTTGGACAAAACTCTGAGGCACATGCTGTGATTCTTGGGACTGGCCCTGTGCAGGGCCAGGAGTTGGACTGGAAGATCATTGTTGATCAATGCCAACTCAGGATATTTTATGATTCTATGATTTTATTAATTTAGCATATATCTACTATATACCTACTTTCAAACAAGACTATAACTTATTAAACCATGAAATAGATCCACTCTTCTACTTTTCTTGGATCTCTGTAGAGGTGAGCATCTTTCAGATATGTTTGGGCAAGTGTGGTAGCATCCAAAGTAAAGAACAATGGTATTTTGATGCACTACATATAAAAAGAAGGCATATATAGTTATCTCTTCACGAATAACTTTCAACTGGTGATTGAAATTTAGTAACTTAAATACTTGTGCATTATATCTTCTTTCTGTTGTCATCTGATAAGAAGTCACTCTACATGGCAGTTCTCAGACCTTTTATGTTTGCCTGTTTTCTCAAGTTCGTAGAACATTAAAAAAAGGGGAAGTGAAAGGTATTCTGTTCTCAAAAGTAACTGTAATGAGCAAAATCACCCATTAGCAAGTATTATGATAACTTCATTCATTGTTGAATAAGATGACAGCTTCAGTGTTAGTTGCCATGAATATTCATTAGCACTTACACAATTGTACTGCATGTGAAAAGAATGTTAATATGTAATTTCTCTCTAAATAATAATAATAATAATAATAATAATAATAATAATAATAATAATAATAATAATAATAGTATTTAGCTAATAAAACTAAATACCTAGTTCCTTGCCCAGATAAAAAGAATATGCATGCATATTTCAAGTAAGATTTTTGCTGAGTACCGTTCCTCTGCAGAAAGATTTTTTTGAAAATTAAGATGCTGTCTATAAGTCAAATGTTGATGAATAAGGAGTTCCGAAGTAGACTAATTTGTTTAGTTAGGTGCTAAAATCAGATTCTAGTCATGGTGTACCACTGTAAAAAAATATTGTTGAAAATCCTTGGCGATTCAGTGGAATTGCACAGTATATCAAGTAAATCCTGTTAAAATACCTCTTGTGTATCTGATGTTATAACCTGCGTGGCAAGATCCAGGTATTGTGATAATACTTACTGTGATAAGTAGCAGTACTTCTTCTTGCACCAGCTCTTCCTTTGAAGTCTGGTCTGTATCATTTCTACTCTCTTCTTCCAGGTAGCTGTCAGTTTTCCCCTGACCTTGATTCTCCAGTTCCGGTAACTTGAGTAATATTTTCTGTATAGAGATAAGTTTAACCTTCATCTTACTTAAACAGGTTAACATATTTGTCTTCTATTCTGATCACTTCATAAGCCTTACTTGTTTTCAGAGTGCAGTTGTAATCTTCTCATTCATAAATTGAATGCAGTTGCTTTTTCTACTTATTCCATGTCTGTTGTGACATTACATAGTTCTTTTTTTAACATAAAATAATTAAATTATTTCAGTTACTAATTAATGGTTACAGCTATTAATAAGACAACAGAGGAACTTCAGAGAAGAGAGTGTGACTCTTTCTATTTATACCAGACAGTGTTACTGGCTTTTAGAGTTATTTATAACACAGAACCACAGGATCTTGAATCCATCTGGGTCAAGATACTAAGTAAAAAAACCTGGGGGAGTGGTTTCTGGTACAAGTACAGTGTACATAACTGAATCACATTATGATGAGTTACTAATTGAGCCCATATTTGCAATATACTGTAAAAAGTTGCATTGCTGTGGGCACTCCAATTTAGGACACTTATGCAATGAAATAAAATAGCTAAATTGTAGCATCTATTTAATAGTTTCCAAAAATCATGGAAGAATTAATTGCAAACAAAAGTTGCTGTATCCAGTACGTTGTAAGTAACTGTTGGACTTATTTTTGTGGGAGCATGGTATAGGGATCAGACGTTATGTCCTGAATTGCTTTCAGTGGGAACTAACAGGGCATCTAAAATAGGTCGATTCAGAGCAGTTCATTTCTCCAAAGCTGTATGAGGAAGATATAGGCTAGTAGGAAATATGAATAGAAATTTTGGAGTGTTACAGTTTATTAAGTAACCAAAAAACCACAGTTCCATAATTAGAGAGTAGCTCCTTATAAATATCTATTTCAGCTTAATAGGAAAGTTAACAAAATATTTAGAAATAAAAAGGCAATATAAAGGAATTGGAAATGAATTATAGATAATAACCTGAAAATATGAGCAATAATAGACTATAAAGGATGGAGAAGAGACTAAAGAAATCAAGAAGATATGTGTGGGTAGCAAGACAAGAACAATAATAAACGGGCAGTATTTAAAAATGTACTATTAATAAGGTAGCTATTACAGGGTGCATACAATCTATATTAGATTTTAAAAATCTGTAACTGTATCAAGATAGAGGTCTTGCATGAATATTTCTTTTCTGTGTCTGGAATGAAGTAGGCTAATGTTATATGAAGATATTACAATATCCCCAGTCTTTTATTAACCAAGAGAAGATTTTAAACATTTTGTTAAAAAAAATAGTATTCTTAAATTGAGAATTTTTATAGCTAACAAGTTTGCTGGTTAATTCTCTTGCTGGTCCTCCTTTTGAATAAATATTCAAAGTTAGGGTATATATGTTACAACACTGCCTTGAATCTAAAAGAAGGATACTATTGAGTCAATATTCAGAAAAGGCAGTATTTTAGGTTCATTAGCCTAACCTCATTTCTGGGTAAAATACTGAAAATCTGATATGAAATTCAATTATTAAAATATTAAAGCATAAGATTATAGTTATACTTCTTAGAACACTTTTATGGAAACTAAATTTCATTGAATAAATCTGATTTATTTTCTGGAAGGTGGTAAAAGGCAGTTGATAAAGGTTACTATTAATTTTAGTATACTGTTTTTTAAGATGTCTGACCTACTATTAAGATGTTCAGATAAAAAATGTATACTATGCAATAGCAATAATATGTTAAATGGACTGAAAATAGCCCATGCAGTTGATCTGAAAAGTATAGGTGTCTTTAGAGTTTTGTAAAGATCAGAGCTAATCTTGATTACTAAGTATTATCACAAAATTCAAATCCTGATAAAATTTGTCCATGGCATTTATGAAGACTGCAAAATAATAATGAAAGTAAGGCTGTAAGTATAATGTTAACTAGGCTCAATGAAACATTTTAATTACAGAAGAATGCAAGCTACCTGTACAAGAGACCAGGTGGTTCTGACAATACTTCAGATGCCTTTTTTAAGCTGCACATTTTTATCCCATCTACATTCCATCAGCACCATAAATTCTCTTTGAGCCATTCACTCAATTTCTACGGTCTATCATTGTTCAGGATTTTCTATAACATGTGTTGCACTATCAGACCACTATCAGGTGGATCTTGCCAGTTATGTACAGCACAGCAACTGGAGCAAAATGTTCTTTGTTGTGTTTGCAGTACCTCTGAGAACTCATGCAGAAAACAACCATTGGATAAAGTTAAAAAACTACTATTAGAATGCTTCACTGGATGTCTATTGAAAATTTGGTACAGCATGTTAGTTTGCTATGAAACTGTCCAAAATTCTGCATGAATTCTATTTTCCTGCATTACTGTAGTTTAGGTTTTTTTGCTTAGCTAGACTTTGACTGTATGTTGCTGTTAGAGACCTTGTAAGCTCAAGACTCAATAGTGTTGTCTGTCCCATTCAGCTTGTACATGAGCAAAACTTGTTTTGAAAGGTTAATCTGCAGTGATGACGCCACCTGAGAATGAGAATATCAGAGCTTTTCTGACCTTGAGGAAGATGTTTTGATTAGGCATCTATATTCAGCTCTGGCTGTAATAAATAGGTGATGGCAGCTGAATGCTTCGAAATTATCTAAGTGCATTTCTCACTTAGATAGTGCCTCTGTCATTTGGGACTTGTGTGCTTTCTACAGAGGATACTAACTGCAGCACAGTGCACATCTGGTATGTTCTGGCATTGTTCTTGATAGGTCTCCAGTACAACCATCTAATAGAAATTGACTGCCAAAATCAAGACCCATGGCAGTTTACTTGGCAAGCTTAATGGATCTACGTGGGGATCTAGCCCTCACCCTCTTAAGACATATGCCCTCATTTTGGCTACTGAGAGCAGGGCTTAAGCTAGGTGCATTTCCCCCTCTCTCTGTTGTTTGACATACAGCTGTGGGCAGCCACATGTGTCAGAGGACTTACTTCACCTCTGCTTGGCCAAGTAATGTTCTGACAGTTATTTGCCATTCAGTCAGTTTACCTTATATCCCAATATATGTCAGTCTCACCTTCCTGCAGTTTATCTTGAATACTGGCATCTGTTTTGGCACAACTGTTTCTCACTGTTATCTTGGGCTGTAGGTAATAGGTAAGTTAACACTTCTGTTAAAAAGTTCCACCCCTGAATGAGCCTCATTGCTCATTTCTGCCTTAGGAAGCTTCCTCCCTACTCCATTTAGGAAATGTCATCATAGGTGTTATATGGGTCAGTTGTGAGCTAATTCATGAAAATTCAGTTAACCTTTTGAAAACCCAGAACACCAGCTTTTGTGTACCACAGAGAGTCAGAACAGGGACAGGCTTACAGGCTAGAGATGCTGGTACTGCCCTTACTGTCAGTGCTAATTGAAAATGTTACATGAAATTTCTTCCTGTTGCAAAGAATAAGTAATTCATGACTGGCCACTTTCACATTAAAATTTTCCTTTATTTGGCAAATTCCTGTTATTTACCATCATTGTCTATTTCTCTTGAGCAGTTCTGTGTTGGTGAAGCTAGAGCATTGCTAGGAAACATGTTCTTCTCAGAATGGCCATATGCAGATGATGTCCTATTTTCTCTTTATTTAAAAAAAAAAGAAAATTAAAAAATTAGACATAATTGGTAGTTGGGTTGGGAGGCATGAATATTTGGGAAATATTCTGTTGGGTTTTGTCAGCTCCTTTATAACACGAGAGCAACACAAGTGCACTGCTAGTGCCTGTACTGCCAGCCAGAGAGTCAGTTCTTTGGATAGATGGAAATCCTTGCAGGGGACTCTCAAAATTCTCCAGTTATGGTGAGCCAGCAAGAAATATTCTTCATAGAGCATTTCTGTTGCTGAATGTATTCTCAAACCGTGACAGTACTACTGCTCCAGTTCCTTGCAGGCCCAGGATATGCAGAACATATTTTTTTATATGGCTACCCAGATCAGATGCACAATAACCATTTGTTTCTTTATCTGAAAAAAAAAAAACAACTGCATCATAGGTAGTTGTAAAATTTAGTAATTGGCAGTGTTGTTTGACCAAACAAAGGTTTCTTTAGTGAGTCACAGGGACATTTTACAAACAACAGCAGATAGTATCATATAAATCAGCACTGTCAGTTTTGATTTGGAAGTGGACACCTTTAATATGACTTCAAGTTGCTAGAAAATTTTCCCCACTGGGAACACTTGAAAGCAAAAGATAAGTATATTTCATTTATTACACTCCAAACTGTCAACACTTTACCCAGAAAAGTATACCCAGAGTAATTATTTTGTATTGTGTAGAGTAGAAGATAAGTCTACCAATCTGTGTTCAGTCAGAATCAAGATAATACTTGGTTTCAGGGATGTGTTCCAATATGATGAGAATCAGTAGTCTTATTTGCAGAATACACACCTTAAAAGGTGGTGTTCTATATGCAAAGCAAAATCTCTGTAACTGAGAAAATATCACCATTAAAAAAAATCAGGCATTTATTGCTTCTTCTTTCACTATGTGTGCTACTTCAGGAAAAAAGGAGAAACACAGCTTTTATTATGAAATACCAACCTTTCTTGGTTCTGAGAAGAAATTGGTGATAAATTAAGCTAATCTCCATCAGGATTACTCTGCATCTGGGATTTAGGCAAATTGAATCAGAGGCCTGAATAGTGACAGTGAATATCTATTAGACTGTAAACAGAATAATAGGCCTTGTGAATTTTAATGAATGAAGTGAATGAATTCTTACAGTTTACAGAAGGCATATGGTTAGTGATGCATACAGTGTGCCAGGAACAAAATATAATGTAGATGTCTTAGTGGATAAAATCTTGATAAATAAAAAGGAAGAATAAAGAGAAAGATTTTGAAAAGCTTTTTCTTACTCTATTTTTTCTTTGCTCCTTAGACTTAGAAGGATAGAACTTCACTTTGGTTTTTGACTATGATAGGTAAAGACCATAACAGATGTAGCTTAAAATATATTGAATGTTTCTATACCCTACTTTTATATAACTCTCTCAAGGATTTAGTGATGTTGATTTAAATTATTCAATCTATGTAATGAAATTTTAAGATATGTCAGGTTTTTGTAGTTGTGTATGTATGTCTCATGGAAAGTTTATGCATGTCTGACTTGCATAGGTGATTTTGTTGATGTTAGTACTATTTTCATTTTTCTTACAGTGCATGAGCACCATTCTCACAGACCATAACTCTGTAATGGTAGATAGTGTGTGAACAGACCCAACAAACTTGAGCTGAATAGGAAACGGTTTTAACCAACTTGCAAAAAAAATTCCTTTTCAGCCTCAAGGAAAAAACCCACCTAAGTTTAACAGAGAATGAGACAAGCAGGATCATCTGGGAGCTACCTGGAGACTCTGCACTGCACTTCTTGAAAGGGTCTAGATCCACCTGGGATTCCTTTAAATGGATTGGAGAGACTTCTTTTTAAAGCTCTGACTCAGCTCTCTGTTGGACATAGAAAGATGCGGGTTTTAGAGGTAGTAGCTAGTTTGGTGTCTAAAAGACAGAAAACAATGTTGGCTGGAAAAAGGGGTAACTGGCATACTTGAGGAATGGACATATGAGTACATGCTAAAGGCTCTGGGCTTGAAGTGGTTAGATAACCTTTTGGCAAAATAACAGGAAAAGCAGCAAAACTTGGAAAGAAGGAGAAAGGTCTCCAGTAATTATGTACTTCAGTGTTCATGTAGATATAATTGTGTAATGTATGTTGACTCGATTGCTAAGAAAGTGAGCTGAAGGAGGGTGAACAGAAAGTACTCATATACAGAGTCTCCACAGTAATTCAGAAAGTTGGGACTTAAGGAGATTCTGCAAGGTAAATACCAAGAGAGCTACAGAGAAGAGCTCTAGGAGGACAGAATCATAAAATTACAGTATTTTTAGAAAGCACAGTTGATAAGTTTTGTCTTTTAACCATTTTTTAAGAGTTTAATGCCAGAGCTGAGCTCTTAAATTAGGTTTCAGACACATTCGTTTCAGCAGTGCAGCAGTCTTACACAGAGCATCTGATTTATAGTTCTTATAGTTTTTTGTGTGTTTCTGCAGAAAGATTGCATAAATTAAGACACTGAACTGAGTGTCAGGAAATCACAGTGCTCTTCACATCTTGGTCACTGACCTGCTATGTGACCTTTGGAGTGTTGCTTCACCTCAGTATTTCTTGGTCTGCCCTAAATATCTTTTTTTGCTATGTCCGGTACAACTGTGCTGAATTTGAGAAACCAGTATATTTTGACAGAAATATTCTGCCCGTCATCCCATGCTGATTATACGTATTTCAACTCATTCTCTGCTATAATGAAAACTATTATTTTTTTCCCTGTTACAGGTCACAAAACATGGTAATTGTGTTGAAAATTTAGCAACAGTACAATGAAAACTATGGAGTATTTACTGAAACTTAAAAACCAGCATCAGTCTGAAAACATTTGGGTCTACAATTTAAGTTTTTAACAGTCTTAAAGCTTAGCGTACAGGAGAGATTAGATAACTCTAAAGCTGTAAAATTATATATGACCATATGTCCCTCATATATACTTACAGTACCCGCTGTATGCTCTGTAAATGAGATATCTAGCAGTAAGATGGACTTTGTTGTATCTAAAGGTATTACAAAGAACACTTGCAACCGGACTTGTCTATCTCGTATTGGCCTCATAAGCCACCAGCGTGCTTGTAACAAACGTGGGTAGAGCCTTCCTAAATCTTCATTCGCGAAGCCCAGCCATGATGACAAAGAACACTATGAGAAGAAACATATTTTTAAGACAAGATTTCAGGCATAAAATAAAGTGTGATGGCTAAACAGTTATCAAAAGAGGATTAGAAAAGAAAAAGAGAAAAAGCTGACCAGTAATACAAACCCCCTTAACTTTTATTCACAAAGTGAATTTTAAAATGAGTATGTATACTCTTAAGTATATATTGTATACTTTTCAACTGAAATATAAAATACATTGTAATTGGCCAGAGTAAGTCCATTGCTGTATCTTTGTTTAAATATGCTTTGTTTTGAAGACAATCTAAAATTAAAAACTGTTCATGACTAAAGTCACTTTTCTCTATGCATTTGTAAATAAATTGAACTATTTTTTAGAACATAGCACAGTGTATTCAATTTCGTTTTCTTATAAATATAAAATATAGGTTGAAATATTTTCAGTATTCTTCCCTGTGGTTTCCTGCACCTGGAGATGGTTAAGAAAATGCAGTCAAAAGGACATTCTCCATTTTGTACTCAGAAATAAATGATTATAAAGAAACCTTTGTTTTCAATCGTTTTGAATCCAGAAGGAATGATGTTTTGATAGAGTGTGTGGGATGAGATTGGTAGCAAAGGTATTTTGGAGAAATGGGAAGCCAGCCAAGGGAGACTTTCACTCCTCTGTTCTCATAGGGGCAAGGAGGAATAACACAACTTAAGCCAGCATAGTTATACAAATTCAAATCTTGCCTGATTATCAAATTTTATGCAACACAGTTACTAATTTCTGTCATTGTACCTTATTATCCTTATACCATTTTAACTGGGTTTTTGGGGTCTGCAGTTCTAAGTGCCAGGAACCTACATTTTGTGTGCAAATACTAAAATCGTCATGCCCCTTTTATATTTTATGACTCCGGGGTTTTGACAGAAAAGCTGTGGTTTAGCTTTAGTAGTTGAAAAACAATACTGTGCAAATTTGTCTACACTTCTGCAGATGTTCTTGTGATAGTTGGGTTTGGAATGTTACTGAATTCACGTTTTCTAGTTCGCAGTCTGTCATCCATAGCTCAGAGCCATGGAGAAGGCAAGGTTGGGCTGGGATGTTGGGCTGCAAACTGGAGTTAGCTTTTGCCACTAGAGTCGAAGAGGCTGGTAATATTTTAAATTACTTCAATTAATTTTTCAGATCTTACCTGTTGAATCCTTAGTTATGCTCATGTGTGTTCAGGTTTGCCTGTATTAATTGATGTGGAAAATCACGTTGTAGATGCAACTACAATATCACATTATTTTTTTACATACATACTGCAATTTTTCAATTTTTATGTGTAATGAAATTCTTACAGGTCATCAGGTGAGACATTTCTTCCACACGATGCATGCTTTCATCTTCCACTTACCTCTGTGAAGTTGTGAACACTATTCTCAGTGCCAGTCAACATAGGACTGTTTATTTTAAGTCATATATGTCAGTCTGATACCTAGCTTTACAGTATGTATTATCTTTTTGATTTTTGGGGGGATTTAACACATTCAACAGCTTGTTTCTTTATTATTAAATGAAAAGATAATAAAATCCTATCTTAATTCCTCCAGATATGCACAAGTAAAGAGCTGAGACACATAGTTTGAATATGTATGTTCATAAATTTTAGAACTACCTCAGAAACTGTAACTGCAGATAGGTAAATAAAACCAGCTTACCACATTATAGATGTGACCTGTGTGACATTGGTAAAATTATGATATTAGCACTTTAATATTTGGTAATAGAACTCTTGGTCACTACTGAATACTGAGCTTGGCAGAGGAAGGTAAGACTGGTCTATACGTCCTGTACATCTTTACACTCTACTTAGAAGGCATCTACTGGAGTCTCTAAAATCACATGTGATCTCTGGGGATCATAAGAATTAAGTCAGCCTCCTGAGACTGACTCATTCCCATGGATCAGAATGGTACATGTTATAACCCTTGGCCAGACAAGTCTATTGCAGTGGTCTGTCTTTATTTCTTGTGTACACTCTTGTCCTTTTTCTGATAAAAAAATGTTTATGCCTAGATGATGTGTTTTTTCAAGTGAAGGAGCTAGCTGAGGTAACTTAAATAACATATATAAATATATATTAAATAATATATATTAAAAAATTAAATTACTAAAGAAGAGTTTTGAATCATGCTGTGAGATCAGTTTAAACATTATTACCAAAAGTATTTTAAAAGTCATTTTTGGAGGGACAGTAAGGAACAAATAACTATATTTTCATTGAATTCTTATTTCAGCTGCATGACATCATCTCTTTGTGTCATTTTGTCCATTCATTCTGTTTTATCTTGTTGATTATGAGGTACTTGGGGCAGTAATGTTTTCTCAGCCTTTTGCGTCGCTAGGATCTGCCCTAATCTTTGGCCAGCGATAACTGTTCTACCACAAAATAGAGTTCTTTAAGCTCAACATTCAGTTCTGTGAATTCAGATCTTGTTCACAAACAGCTACATCTTCACAATCCTTTTGTTTCTTTAGGAAACTAACGTTGTATCAGAAAAGATTTTCCACTTCTTTTTTGGTTTAGTGCTCTGGACCACATCCATATACTACTCTAATTTACAAAACAGGTGAGTTCCTAAGAATGCATTACTTGTATCTAAAAGCACTTTCACATTGAACTACGCACAAAATACTATCTTTAGAATTGTTCTGTATATTATACTCTTCTATACATTTGTGATTGGTTGACCCTGGCCAGCAGCTAAACTTTACTACATGGTTTTTTGTACATTCCCTGCTCACTCCCTTCCCTCGGTGAGACTAAGGAGACAATAGGAAGAGCAAAAGTGAGAAAACTTGTGTGTGGATAAGGAGTTTAATAAGGGAAGGAAATGGGAATAAAACCCCAAGAGATGTAGGTCAATACCCAGTCTCTGAGCAGTGGCCACCTGACAGACATATCACCATCCCCCTCAGTTTTTATTGTTGAGCAAAATACTGTATGGTATGAAATGTTCCTTTGGTCACCTGGGGTCAGCTGTCCCAGCTGTGTTCCCTCCCTGTGTTGAGTGCATCCCCAGCCCACTTGCTGAGGTGACAGAGTGGGAAAACAGAAGGTCCTGATGTTGTGCCAGTGCTGCTCAGCAATGACTCATGTGTTATCAACACTGGTTTAGTTACAAATCCCAAACACTGCAACATACAAACTGCTAGAAGATGATTAACTACATCTCCATTTGCTGTATGACAAGCCAGTGGGGAAAAAGACTGGCCTTGTTAAACAGAGAATTTAGGCTTGAACTCAGGGATAAAAAGAGAACGTATCACCTCTGGAAGGATGGGTAGGTAACTTCAGGGGGACTACCAGATGTTGTGAGGTGTGTAGGGAGAAAATTAAAGGGGCCGAAGCCAAATTGAAACTTACTTTGGCCACTGTGGTTAAAGATGACAAAAAAAGTTTCTATAAATACATTGGCAGCAGAAGGAGGACTAAGGAGACTCTCCAACCTCTGCTGGATGCAGCAAGTAACTTAGCGTTAGGGAATAAGGAGAAGACTGATACACTTAATGCCTTCTTTGCCTCACTAATACCAAAACCAGTTGTCCTCAGGCTACCCAGCTCCCAGAGTTTGAAGTTAGTCATAGGGAGCTGAGTGAAGCCCCAGTAATCCAGGAGAAAATGGTTAGTGAGCTGCTATGCCAGTTAGACACCAACAAGTCTGTGGGCCCACACCTGAAAGCAATGAGGAAGCTGGCAAAAGAGCCTGCCAAGTCACTTCCAGTCATTTACCACCCAATCCCGGTTAACCCAGTGGACTGGAAATTAGCAAGTGTAATGCCCATCTACAAGAAGGGTGGGAAGGAGGAACCAGGGAACTACAAGACTGTCAACCTGGCCTCAGTTCCATGGAAGGTCACAGTGCAGATCACCCTGAGTGCCATCACAGAGCACATGCAGGAAAACCTGGGTATCAGGCACAGCCAGCAGGGGTTTACAGAAGACAGATCCTGCTTGACCAGCCTGATCTTCTTCTATGTCCAAGTGACCCACTTAGTAGATGGGGGAAAGGCTGTGGATGTTGTCTATCTAGACTTCAGTAAAATGCTGGACACCATCTCCCACAGCATTCTCATGGAGAAACAGGCAGCCTACATCATGGACAGGTGCACTGTTCACTGGGTGAAAAGCTGGCTGGACGGCTGGGCCCAGAGAGGGGTGGTAAAATGGAGTTGCATCCAGCTGGTGGCCTGTCACTTGTGGGTGTTCCCCAGGGCTCATTACTGTAACCAGTTCTGTTTAATATGTTATCTAATATGTTAATCTGGACTAGGGGATTGAGGGCACCCTCAGTCACTCTACGTATGACACCAAGTTTGGTGGGAATGTTGATCTGGAGGGCAGGAACATGTGGACAGTCTGGATTCATGGGCCGAGGCCAATAGTATGAGGTTCAATACGTCGAAGGGCTGGGTCCTGCCCTTGGGTCAAACCAGTTCTGTGCAATAATGCTACAGGTTTAGGGAGGAGTGTCTTGAGATCTTCTCAGCAGAAACAGACTTGAGGGTACCGTTTGACAGTGGCTGAACATGAGCCAGCAGTGCCAGGAGGCCAAGGAAGGCCAGTGGCATCTTGGCCTGTACCAGTCATAGTGAGTCCAACAGAACTAGGGAAGTGATTGTCCTGCTGTAGGGAAATGAGAGTGCTGCTGTACTTGGCACTGATGAGACTGCACCTGGAGTACTGTGTTCAGTTTTGGGCCCCTAACTTCAAAAAGGACATTGAGGTAGGTGTTAGAGCATATCCAGAGAAAGGCAACAGTGCTGTTGATGGCTCTGGAGCACAAGTCTGATGAGGAGGGAGTTGGGGGTGTTTAGTCTGGAGAAAAGAAGGCTCAGGAGGGAACCTCACTGCTCTCTACAACTACCTAAAAGGAGATTGTAGTGAGGTGGGGGTCAATCTCTTCTGCCATATCTCAAGTGAAAGGACCAGAGGAAATGGCCTTAAGTTGCACCAGGTAGGTGCAGATTAGACATTAGAAAAAAACATTTCACTTAAAGAGTGGCTAAGCATTGGAATAAGTTGCCCAGGGAGTTGCTCTGGAGTGTTCAAGAGGCATATGGATATGGCACTTGGGGATATGGTTAAGAGGTGATTATGGTGGTGCTCGGTTGATAGTTGGACTAGGTGATCCTAGAGGTCTCTTCCAACCTTCATGATTCTGTGATTCTGTGATCTCAGCCGGACCCAGCACACTATTATTACTATTGTACAATACACAGTAAAGTTTAAAATTATCCATCACTCATGTGAACCATGGCCTCTGCCATGAGATCTGCACCAATGCAAGACTGAAATCTGACCATATATAGTGTCAGTGCTATCTAGCATCAGACTTTGGTTTGTCTTAGGGGCATTAACTTTTATTATGCTACAAACAACAACAATAGAGTGTGTAAACTAACATGGTAATTACAGGAAAAATTTTAGGTATTGACTCAGTCATATGACATTACTTGGGACCATTGATCAAATTGTGTCAGTTCCAGGATCAACGAGTGTCAGTGTTTTGGGATGTAAAGACCTTATTAATAGTGTGCTGTCATGGTCTTTGTATCACCATGGCTTCTTTGAGTGTTTAATTAAATATTACCTTTTAATTGAAAAAAGATCTTTGTCTTTATACATCTCAAAACTGGCAAAAGATACAGTGCTAAGTGATTACATAGGGAGGCCAAAATTGGAAACAATATATTAGCTTAAGAATGAATATTTTGCATTGTGAAAATAAAGTAGAAGGCCTTATAAGGGAGATATTTCAGAACTCTATGCAAACCAGCATATATAATATGTACAGTATTCCCATATGGAGTTAGTAGATGATTCAACAATTGCTACTGATTAAAAAGGGCTGGGAACTTTAAGGTCATGCTGTTAGAATTTTAAGCTGATATTTTTTCTAGTCTGATCAGTAGTGATTGCACTGGTCTGACAATATGTGTTGTAGATTTGTTTTAGGAATTACTCAGGAATTTCTATTCTATTTGCCTGGTAACAGCTAAGTGTGTCCCACAGGAACAACTCTGATGGTAACATTTAAGTTGGGAAAATGGCTTTACTAACAAAATATCCCCTAGATTTGACACCAAAGAAAAACAGAGAAAATATCAAATCCTAGTATTACTAGTACTAATAAAGGCATTGTTATGCATCAATATAGTACCAAAATCATATACTGCATTGATTTCCTTGCAGGGAGATTTGTATCACCTATGTATGCTTGTAAGTTTAAACATAAACTGTTTTTAAATGCACAGGAGAAAATTTTTTCATTCAAAATCCTACACTTAGCACCATAATGCATTGGATCAATTTTGTAATCAAAGAATGATATTATACTGGCTTCAGTATACTCTCCAATAACACCTCTGTGGCTTAACTCTTAAGTTTTTGTAATTTTTGGTTTGGAAATGGATCTTCCTAACTCAGTTTCTAAGAGCTGTGTGACTTGACACTGAGCATTTCTGTATTGGAGGATGAACTGACATATAATCACTAATAATAAGTAAAGAATTTGGCATATGAATACATTAGTATATGTCAGATAAGAAAATATAAACAGAAAAGGCATCTTAAAATTTTTAAGGCACTTATCCAGTAAAAAATGTATACAAAAACATTATTACAGCCTAATAACATGAAGGAAGGAAGTTCAAAAATAGCTAGTCTGTCACAGTCCAATTTGAAAATCCATAAAGTAGTCTTATTTTTCACATATGGCTTGTGTTTTACATATGCTTTAGTGTACTAGAACTGCGTGAGGGAAAAAGGAATTGAAGTGCAAGTCCTCCATGTGTATGATCTACTGTGATTATATATAAAGTGTGTGCTTGCATATCAAAATCTATTAGTTGTAATTTTCTCTCTGATTTTTGTTTAAACTTCCTTTTTCTTCTTTTTTTTTCTTGTTTTAGTTTTTTTGTAGGTTTTTTTTTGTTTAGGTTTTGTTGTTGGGTTTTGGTTTTTCTGTTGGGGGTTCATTTGGTTTGGTTTTTTGCTTGTTTGTTTGTTTGTTTTCCTTTTCAATTGCTGTAACAGATTCTTCAGTGTCTTTCTGGTACCTTCTTTTCTGGAGCTGTGGACTAAAAGGCAGTCCCAGTGGAGTTGCAGTTTCTGGATTCCACTGCTGCTATCTGCTTATTCATTCATCATGAACCTCCTTTGGACTTTGGATACACCAATAATATTTGTCTAATAATATTGAATGACTATTGCCTGGCAATGTTTGTATGTTGTCTAAGGCATTCAAGTGAATGTTTAACTTTGTTTATTATCATGCTTTTTGTCTGTGCTGAGCTATTTATCATTATTTGTAGTGGCTTTGCAGTTTATTTCCTTGATAGTTTGATTTTTTAATTTACATTTCCTCTTTTCATCAGGATACAAATGTGCATCTTCTAGACGTCACTTATGTCTAAAAGAGATCTTTTAAAATTTGGGAAGCTGATTCAATTTGATTGAAAAAGTGCAGTTGAATTTATTTTTCCATTGTCAAATACATCTCCTACATGTTGCAGGAGCCACTTCACTGTTGGACCATTCCACATGCTACAAAAACATGTGATTTAACTGTATTTTTTTCATAGCGCGTGCTTTTCTGTTTGGGGCTCCCTCTTCTCCTAGTCTATTTCCTTCTGTGAGCTTGATCCACAGTGCCCTAGCTCCTTGCTTCATTCCTCTCAACTCTGCACATCTATGTACAAAACAGTTTATTGGAAATACTGTAGGTGGAGGGACCCACACTTTGACCAGAAAATCAGAAAAATTTCATTGTACCTCCTCTCCCCATATTTGTGGTAGGGTATTTTTATTTTTATGAATTAAATTTTATTAAATACAGAAAACTGTGAATTTGGGAAGTGGTAGGCAAACATAAACAAATCTTGGGATCAGATGTGCTTTCTTTGAAATATATCAGCAAATGCTCTTTAATGACTGTGTTTTGAATACGCTAGAGGCTGTAGGGTACTTTACCCAAAATGCCAATAAACAGGCTTCATAATTCTGCAGTCAGTTTCTATGAGATGAAGGCATTCTGCAGAAAAAGAATTTTCAGGAGTTAATCAGCTACTGGTGAGATATAGCTTAATAAGATGGGCCCCACATAGGACGATCAAAAGAAAACCTTATTCTCTCATTTTAAACTCAGCCGAGGTGTCTGTGTTGACAGTCACAGTTCTGCTTGAGTCATGGAAGTTGAATATGCTAGGAAAATCTTCTGACAATGAGTTACCGCTCTTGTTTCTCAGTCAACAATTTTTAAATAAAATTCTCTTCCTCAGCTTTTGACAAAATGTTTTTTTGTAGTTGCATAAATATTAAAACAAAAATAACTTCTGTTATACAACTGATGATTTATACTAATGCTTAGTGTTATTTCACAGAACCAGAGAACTTAAGGTATAGGAGAGGTAGGAACTTGAAGCATTGGTTCTTTTTTGTACAGTTTGGTTCATGTTCAGGGGTGGAAAGTACTGTTGAAGCTTGGTACTTGTGTGGTGTTGGGGAATAAAAGCCAAAATTAGGTTGGGATTCCATTCAGGTTTCATTCAGATCAACGAAGTCTTTTCAGCAGGATGTTTCATGCTGTTTATTTTATTCTGCTTTGAAATAAACAAAGGAGAGTGGCCTCAGGCCTGCTGGATTTCTTCTTTCCCTTTAACTGCAAGTACAATTTTTAGTCGTATCTTCAGCAGCAGAAAAGGGATGTAAAATTGAGGCTTCTGTTAGAACCTCTGCTTCATACCTTGTCAGAGCCATGGTTCTGGTCTGGCATCTCAGGTGGTATCTGTATAAAACAGCTACTATCTGCAAAGAGCACTCTTGCAAAGAGACTGCCTGGCCTGGCCAGGACATTGATAGAGCCAGCTGCATAGAGAATGCAACTCTCTTATGCAAGCCTTGAATACTGTGGACTTGTGTTTTCCAAGGTTGTGCTGCATATCAACAGTGGATTACCGCTACTGTGATGATTTAAATTGTAGAAATTATATCAGGAAGAATTGGTAGCCAGGATAGTTTTGAATTACCTTGTCTTGGTGGGAAACAAAATTTCATGTTTTGAATAAAGAGATGTACTGGTGTTTCTGCATGCAGTGAGGTATCAATAAACTTTAAAAAAAATCTCAATTTGACTGCAGTAAAGCCTGACATTTCTCTTTTTATTTCAAGAACATTTCTGATAGACTGCATTGGGAAAGGATTTTGATTGATTCTGTGGAATCTGCTTTGTCTTACTTCTGATGGCATTATGAGTGTAGCTATTTTGCTAAAGACATATAAAAACTTATATTTAAGAACATTTTTGTTTTGTTGTATTAATTCATATTTTGTGTTGTAAATAGTGTGTTATTTAGTATTCCAACACATATTCTGTTAAACCAATAACAGAGAATGAAGATAATTCCTATCTAAAGGAGCTTAGGCTAAATGATACTGCTTTTTCCATATGTTTTGTACTATAAGAAAAATTACAGTGGAATATCTTTTGCTTGTGTCTTCTAGACTCTCAGCAGAGAGTTACAGCACAGCATACAAGAGCTGAGAACAAAAATCAAAAAGGCAAAAAGAGTGGGCAAGATGAAAGCATGTAAAAACATTCTTTCCCAAGAGTCTGTTCAGTTGGCAGCATCTATCCTTAATGTTTCAACAACTGATCTTGAGGAGATACTAGATGTAGAAGACGAGGAGGTAAGTTATTTTAAGGACATCAGTAAAAAGGAGCTAGATGAGAAGATGCTGTATATTTCCATTCTTGAGGAAAAGGATTTCCAGGTAAAGACTGAAATTTCATTGGGCAGCATCTAGCACATAAATCACAGAACAATTTAATTTAAATAATAAGGTCAGGTTAGAGACTCATAAGGTGGCAAGACTTCAGGCATGCACAAATATAAACATACTGTTTTGAGCATGTGGATGTAGAGACAGTATTTTCCTTTTTCATGAGACTATTTGGCAGGGCTGTACATTATAAATAGACTTCCACATTAATGAAAACAAAATTAGAATGCGTCTTGCTGTGACAGATTGATTTCATTGATGCTTCCTTTCTTGAATTGTGATACCTATTAAAGGTATTTCTGGTAGACAGATGGTTTCTGGGGAAATCCATTGCCTTTTTTTGTTGATTCTATCATACATTTTACTATGAAATATTTGATAGTGTTTCATCAAATCACCCTCTATTAAATAGATACAGTAATAGGATTTCTTATCCATATTTATTTAGGACTGATCAAATAATACATGAAAAAGCCCATACAGTTGCTTTAATAAGTGTCTAGGAGTTGGCCATTATTGGCCTGTAACAGTACTCTGGTCATGACTTAGATTTAATCTTATTGGAGCTTTATATTAAAGAAGCCACAAAAGAGAGTTTTCACGTTGGTTAAACAGCAGTGCATGGTATGTGTATGCACTGATATGGATTACATTCATGAATACAAATATAATGGACTGATCCCTGCCCTGTTTACTAACATTTATACATATATGCCCTATAAAGCGATTCTCTTTGGCAGAATTGTTCCATACTTACCTCATTCTCAGAGTAATTTCTACATCCTTTGTCTTTTGTCGTAGTTGCCACTGTGCATACATGTTAAAACACAAATATACTTAACTATAAATAGAAAACAAATTTAAAGCACAGGTGATGAATTTGCACTACACATACACTACATATTCCATTTATCAGTGCATAGACTCAGGCACCATTATGTTGAACTCATGAAATTTAGATGTAGATCACACATACACCTGTATATTCATATAAAGAGAGTGTGCCATGCACGTTTTTAGGGACACGCACAGACAAGGGTGGGTTTATAAATTTAACAGAGCACTGATACTTGGTGGATAACTTCAGATAACTAATTTTGCAAGCATAGTTCCCACTTCCACATGCTTTTTATTTAATGTATACCCAATTACACATTTCCTTTATTGTTTCTTATGTGTTTCTATTTTTTAGGAAACAGCAAAGACAAAAATGGAATTTGAAAAAGATAAAGAATGGCTGCAGCGTATACAGAAACTTATGGAAGCACAGGTGCTCAATTTATATCTTCCCTTAATGAATTATAATTTTGTACTCTGAGTAGCTAAGTGTTTTTAGGTTGTAATTAATACATTGCATTTGTTATTATGTTGCCATTGATGGTCCCAAACTGTATTGTGATAAGGCAATGTGAAATCTTTGTTTCGTAGTGTTTTGTTTTTATTTCTTTTAAAGGAAGAGTCACTGCATAAAACTGAAGAAATGTTACTCTAGGATTTGTGATAACTTAACAGCTGAAACCAGTGAAACAATGCTGGAGAAAACCAGCACAGATCTTGGCAAATGTTAATTGAATTATTGAAAGAGTGTGTACTGCTTGCTAGAGTGAAAATGATCCATTCTCTCATACCTCTTAGGAAAAAGAGACTTTTTTTTTATGTGCCTTTAAAGTTACTAGTTGTTATGGACACCTGAGGAGTTCATGGGTTTCGATGACCTTTTACTGCGGACCTGTTTCTAGTCAATTCATGTTTTCCTCATAGCCAGACAGCTGTTTATTATCGTGTCTTCTCGCATTCTCTACAATATTTTCTACTGAGACCTCGAGCAGCTTGTTAGTGGGAAGTAAATATTGATTTGGCATCCTGTCAATGCAGAAAGAATGAAAAAATTTCCACCAGAGGCCCCTCAAACATTTTCCTATCGACATTTTCTGGGCAGAGAGGAAAGCTGCATAGAGGATGACAAGTCTGAGACTAGTAGAAATCCCTGCGGGGTCCATTGAGACTGCTGCTGTGACCTGTGTGATACTTTTTCTTCTCTTTCAAGTCTTTTTTTTTAATACACACAGAATCTGCTGGGATGCTCCCCTCTTGTAAGTGATCAAGGGCAGTTTATTGGCAGGTGAGAGCCCAGCTTTTGTAGCCATAGTCAGTTTTTGTTTGGACATCACCGACAACATATACCGACTCTTGAAACTTTTCCATTATATTTTTAGTTGTCTCCTTTATTTAGATGATGGGTAGCTGATGTCTGAAAGGAAATAAAATTTGATTTATAAATACAGTGTTCCTAATGCATATTCACTAGCATGGGTCCATTAGCGATGGAGTTAATAACAGTTAAGAATGCAAATGATTGAAAATATTTTGAAAACCATTTCAGGGGAACATACACATCATACATTTTATCATGAACAGCTTTTGTGTCTAGATTGTATCTTGTGACCAGATTTTAAGAAATGACAGGTTTTCCCTCTTTCATTGTCAAAACTTACTGCCATTAAGACTGCGTAATTGCTGCAGCAGAGGAGATAGAAATATCAGCGTGCTTTTACTGGCTTTGTCAGATATACTGGCATTTTAATTAAACCTCATGAAACTCAGCAGTAAAAGCACAATTATTTATATTCATTTAATTGCCTTAATTTTAAGAATTTTTTTCAAAATCTATACATTTCAAGATTTTGTACATATTACGAGCTCTAAAGCAGGAATCGGATTTATGGAATACAATGAAGACTTCTTGCTCTATCTTTTGTTATCATTCTTTGGTAAATCACTAAAAACTTCATAGCAGAATTTTATCACTTCTCTTTATCTGCTATAGACAGACAGCAAAAAACAGGGCATGGAGAGTGAAGGAATTATTGACTATGAAACAAGCTATATTAGGATTGCAGATGTCAACTAGGGATAGAAGAGCTCATTGCTCTTAGCTGTGTAAGTTTGTGTACAAGTAATTGTGATTTTCAGTGATTTTTGCTCCATCTTGTGGGTTCCTTAGGAGGAACACTGAGGGTGCAAGTAATTTTGTAGCAAGCAGCCCATTTTTAGAATTGTGAGAGGATTACAGTGCTTTTTAGGAGCAGCCAGCTGTGCTTTTCATTTCTGTACATGTTAAGGCACATAGATGGAAATTGTTAAGATTTATTCCTCTGTATTTGGGAGCAGCTCATGGAAGAGCTCTATGCCCTTTAAAATGCTTTACTCGTATCTTGTAGAGCTTGGTTGTGGTTTCTTTTAGTAAGCTTTGGTAGTTCTTCTGATCAGAAAACTAAAGCTCATGCTGAAATGTAAGCTTTCTGTCAGACTTTGCTCATAACAGACTGGCTACTTAGTGTTACATGTTGGCAAACTGTGTACCATTTGCAATCTTGAACAAAGATGCAGGATTGCCCTTTTCTGTTTTTCTGAGTAAAGGTTCTGTTGAAAAGTGCATCAGATCTCCTAACACTGCAGTTTGATATAGGGTCTATTTGTGCCATTGAGCCAGGACTTTGGAACATAATTGCCCAGCAGTATTGATTTAATTGCCTAGGTTTATTTGTGGACTCCTAATTATTGACTGGAGGTAAATTTAATGGAGAAACTTTTATGAACACTGGGAAACTGCTGCTATTGCTGTTATACATAATGAACTGCATCATATCCCTTTAGATCATTCTTCAAACTAATTTTATTCCACTGTGACAGTACGATAACATTTAAAATGTCATAGACGTTTTATTTTTATTACTGACATACGCCGTTTTACTGCTGCATTAGAATTTTGGGGGGGACTGAGGGAAGCACTAGTTGCTTTTTACTGTCATTTTATAGATTTTCCTAAAGTGTAAGGATAAAGGATAGCACACCTCTATTTTCACTTCATCTGTACCTTTATTTTCCATACTCTTATGACTTGAAAATGTCTAATATCTGTCAGCTTTACAAGAATATTAATTTTAGTGATAAATATTTTTGCATTCCTGACACTCACAGGCACCAGTCAGAGTTTGTGTCTTTATTTTATCGACTACTATAGAAACACATGTCAAGAAATTATACCACTGCTTATGTTTTGAAAGAGACATCTCTACATTGGGATGTTATTACGTAAATACAGATCATATAATATGAAAGTACAGTCATGTTATGAATTTGGCAGAGCTGGGAAAAATCACTTACTGTCTAAATCTACATTTGAATGGCCAAGAAGTGGTTTTTTTCTGTTGCTTTTCTGTATTTATATGGTAACACCCTAGAGTGTTTTCACTAAAGAATAAAAATAAATCATCTTAATAATTGCCATTAGGATAAAAAGAAAACTATTCGCTTGCCTATGAAGAACCTGGATGTAGAGAGGCTTCACATGAGTGCATGCAGATAGCTGCTACCTGAATATGAGTAGAGGCATCAGACTCATTATGCATTACTATTTGAGCTCAGGAGAAGTTGGGAGAGGTATGACAATACAGACTTTTGAGCTTTCAATGGTTTATGGTATCTGGGAGGGAACAAATATGGTTATCTCAATATGTTTGTGCATTTACTGCTTGCAAGGCAAGTGGTGGGGCTTTTACCCACTTTATCCCTTACGTCTGTGTGTGTGTGTCTTATTAATTGAACGTAGCTCTCTCTTTTTACAATTATAAACACACACCCCAAAAATCCCCAAACAAAATAGCAGTCTTCTCTATTTTTTTCTTATCATAGGAAACTTAGTAGCTAAAGCAAGAGGATGACTTTTATTTCATTTAACTTAAACATGATTTCTTATATCACTCTCAGCTTTCATTCATTGTGACTGATTGTAAGGAACATCATCTCAGAACAATCCATTAATAATTTCGTATGTGAGTACAGCATGTTAGCCCAACCCAGATTGCTGCCTGAAGTCTTCAAGAACTATTTTTTAGTAAAATGCAAACATCTATCTAACTTTTCCAAGCAGTGAAGCAAATGACAGCATTGATTTAGTATGTCCCTATAAGATCTGCTTGCCTTCTCTCCCTTCTCATGTACTCCTAGGGATATCACATAAACAAAGCTACCTAGTAAAATCTTTACTCTTTTGACTTCATTATGAATCTAAATATCATATTCCAATGGTGAAAACTTCCACAAAGGCTCCCTTCCCTCTGTTCTGTGGGCATTCTGTAAGTATGTATGTAACCCATTTCTAGAACAGGTTTTGGAACAGTATGTTCACTAATCATCAGTAGGGATTTTCCCCAGCCCCTTTTTAGGATTTGCACTGGCTTCCCAATACAGATTTGTGTTGCTGTCATCTGGGAATGGACACCTACAACTATGGTTGTTTCCTTTCAAATTCTTCCAGTTGGAACTCACCTGCTTTGCTTTCATTAGACTGTCTCCAGTCTGTCTTTTCTTTGAACAGGTCTCTACTCACTGCCTGTCCTCTGATCACACCCACATATTGACCCGTGCACAAGCAGCTGCACACACTCACCACTGCAACTCATCACCAGGTATTTCAAGTACCTATACCTTAAAAAGCAGCACCAGCGTAGTCTAAACCATATTGTGGGCACCACTGGCATTGATGCCAGACCATCAGAAAGTAACCATGATTTTGTTCTCACTACAAGAGTAAGAGCTTAGTCCTGTGCATTGACAATCCACTGCAGTATAAATCTGTGTTTTATCTCATACACACAAGCAAAACCATGTTACATCACTTGTTCTGAACTGAAAACAAGGAGAAATTGGCTTGATTACTCAGAATAAGAATACAGATGGGCCCACACATCTTTATATAATCACGTATATACAGTCGTCACAAAGCAGTATAAGAACAAAGAAGTCAGGAACAACAATGAAGTGAAGCATTTCTCTAATTTATTTTTTTTTAACTTTGACTTTTATTTTATGGTGAAATTAGGAGGCTTTGGTTATTGGTCTGAGTTTCTAGTTTTATTTCAAATTATTTTTTTGTGGTTCACTTACTTCAATTTAAATCAGCTCTGCAGTGCATTTGAATAGTTTTCTTGGGCAAGTGTATTTTACTGATGATCCATATGGGAAGATTTAAAATAGCTGTAACCACTAATTTATGTACTCTAAAATTTAAATACCTTTATTTTTATGATAGCACATTTTAGATTTTGTAAAGCAGAAGACAAGTAATGCTACACTCTGCGAATGGAGACACTCTGTCTCATCAGAACAACAACGTTGCCTTGCATTCATTATAAGTCTTTTCATGGGCAAATATGTGTATATTTATACACTTGTGTTGAGGGAGACTCAGTCATGTGGTGTAAAGTCGATAAGTATTACTAGTTTGTTTTTCACAGAAGGGATAGCCAAAAGAAGCAAACTTAAGGTCAGAATAAATAGGTGAGAGAAACAGAATTAACTGTCACCATTTCTGACTTTTTAGGATCATATTACCTTACATATATCCATACACCAAGGTATCTCTCTAATAAGTTGTGTAAGAAATATGCCTTTCATTCATATGGCTTTCTAGTATGAAAGAATAAATCTGTAAGTCTGGAAAGATGTATAAATAAATAAAATTCTTTAAATACACAGGTAGTGGATTTAAAGCTTGCACTTTCAAATGTTGTGAATTTATACAAGTCAATTAAATACTGCTTCTGTTAAAGCCTACCATAATGTAGTGATTTAGGATCACTGCCCATTCAGTTAGATGGATTGTGGCACAGATAATTATAAAGCATTTGAAAGAAGTACCATTGTGTATTAAAATATCTAACTATTGTGGTATAAATAAGTTTTGACTCTTTAGGTGTGCACTTAGCAGTCACTGAACTTCCAAAGCCTTCCCCAAGCACATGACAGGTTTGGAAGCTGGGATAAATAGAGACATCTTCAAAAGTTGTGAAGTTCTAGAGAAAAATGTAAAGGAAAGCTTCCCAGTATAATTACAGAGCCATCATTAAAAGTAAATCTTACAGGCTTCTATTAAAGATGAAGACTCTAGAGATCATCCAGTTCTGGGTGTCTGTGTAGAAAGAAAACCAGATAGAACCATACAGCACTTTCTCTGAAAACAACAAATGTTGAAAGAATGACATAATGTTCCACTTCCAAATGCTCTTGATTTAAATGAGTCATTTAAATGGAAAGGGTTCTTAAAATATCACTTCGCTATCACGTGGAAGCCACAGAGAGAAGTGATTAGCAAGTGAAATTTAGCTAGAATTATATGAGCCAGAGACATCAATAAGAAACCATTCATCTCAGGTACAACATTAAGGAGATGAAATCTATCAGAAATGAATGAAGTCAAGCTAGGCCAGAAGAATTAGCGACTTTGAAGTAATGATATAGTGTTCTCGTAGAAAACATATTTAGACAAAGAGAGAGAGCAATTAGAGTGAACAGGATGCTGGAGTCTGTGTTTTTAAAGCATGATAGCAAATAAGTCTCACAGAATGTCAGGCAAGATTATGTCTTATATTACGCTGAATAGATTTGTGCTCAGTGAATTCGATCCCTCTATTCCCCCAAAAGTCATCACAATAGCACACAGGAGAAAACTGACAGGTGTAGATGACTACTAGAAAATTCTTACCATAGGCATAAGTTATTTATGACAGGTGGAGACATGTCTGGCCAGAAGTACTAGCCCTTTAAAACTCCATTTCCTGTAGAAAAGGGAAATAATGTGTATTATTGTCCTTTTTCTGTAACTACAAAGTGACTGTTCAGCAACATGCAGAATTGCCATTATAGACACTTCACAATGGATGATTGCTATTGATAAGATTTTCCTTGCTACCATTTTAGACTTTTTTTCTGACTTGTTAGTAATTACAAATATCAGTATAGAGATTCATATCTGTATATCAGTTCACACATTACATCAGCATTTGTATTTTATGTACTTTTATGTCTGGGTTTTTTATTTGTTTCTTTTGTAATTTTTGTTTCATATATCTAGGAAACAGGCAGTACTCCATCTGGTGTAGATACTATACAATTTTCTCTTTAAAATGGAATAAAAAAGTGAAAAAATAAAATCAGGGCAGCAACACTGAACTAGACAGGAATTCTAGATGAAAAAGTATTGCATTCAACTACAGTTGTGAAAAGCACAAGCAGGTGATTGGCTTGTTTCACCAAATGCTATATTTTACCAATTTTTTTTCTGGTGGCCTTATTAAGGTAAAATTCTCTCTCCTTCTGATATGAGAAAAAGCTGTTAACTGCTGGTGTGGGGCTGATCCCTCAGTCACCACTGGTCTCTCCAGGAGTTCAAGGAAGCTGACAGAGCTCTGTGAAGCTGATAGAGACTTTTCGACGGTGAACGAAAACTGCCTTGCTCTCCTCTGTGGCACAGCACTGGCCACTCTGAGTGGCACTGCCACGACCACTGTTCTATACCACCTTTAAAAATAATTCCCAGCAAACAGTGAACTGACACATCAAGACTGTGAAAGAAAACCCCTTAAGCATTAAGGAGATGACACTGAAAAATATACCAAATATCTTTCTTTTAAGGCATCAGTTATGCAAATACAACTCTTATACAGAGGAGTTAGAAAAGAGGGTTTCATTTTTCTCTGTAGATCAGAATCACAGAATATTCAGAGTTGGAAGGGACCCACAAGAATCGTCAAGTCAAACTCTTAGCCCTACACAGGACCATCCCCAAGAGTTACACCATGTGCTTGAGAGTATCATCCAAACAGTTCTTGAACTCTGTCAGGCTTGGTGCTGTGACCACTTCCCTGAGGAGCCTGTTCCAGTGCCCAAACACCCTCTGGGTGAAGAACCTTTTTCTAATATCCAACCTAAACCTCCCCTGACACAACTTCAGGCCATTCCCTTGAGTTCCATCACTGGTCACCACAGAGAAGAGATCAGTGCCTGCCTCTCCTCTTCCCCTCATGAGGAAGTCATGACTGCAATGAGGTCTCCCCTCAGTCTCCTCTTCTGCAGGCTACAATATTTTGCTATCATGTTTTACAGAGGCAGACGTTTGTGGCATATTCCAATTAATGCACTTAGAGGTTTGAGGGTTTATTTTGCTTTGAGTGTTTTTTTGAGTGTTTGTATTTGGGGATATTTTTTTTTGGTTTTGTTTTATTTTGGTATTTTGGTGGTGGGGGTAGTTTGGGGGTTTGGGTCTTTGTTTTTTTGTTTATTATACAAGTTTTCATGTGTGAGTCTAAGGCAATTGACACAGCACTGAAAATTATACTGGTAGTTCTGTCTCATCCCCCTGAGAGTAGTGAACATACACTCATATACTACCATTTCTGCATGCCCTAGAGGTGACTGTAACCTTTTATTGATCAGCTGATTGAAGAGAAATGACAGAGATGCTGGTACTGCAGTTTACATCATTAACATGGTCAGTAAAGCATGAATTGTTCAATAAGGAGTTTATCTTTTTTCATTTTACTCTGCTTTTATATCATTTTTATGATAGAGAGCAAATTTTCAGACACTAACTGAGCAGATGAACTTTAAAGATCAGATACGTCTGTGTGTGGTAATTGTCAGAACTAAGTGTTATCTGATAGTTTAAAGATATTTAATAAATGTCTTTCACATGGGAAAAATGAAGTCCAATGATCATTTTTCTTACTATGTTTCTTTTTCAGTTTCCTTTTGCCTCACACTTAATGGATGTCATACTGGAAAAATTAAATGAGAAGAAGAAACTGGTAGAAGAGTACAGTTCTCTCATGAAGCAAACTCTATGATATTGCTAAGACCTATCTTGCAAAGTGTGTCTTTCCTCTTCACATAAAGAACTGTCAATATGCATGTTCAATACAGACATAGAAACTATGAACTAATTAATTGTTGAACAAGAAGAATTAATTAAATTCCTATTAGGAAGCAGTGTGGTATTTGATTCCTGAAGACAGAAGTTGCTTCAAATCAATGCAAAGTTCAGAATTATTTTTCTTTAAATGCATTGGCAGTGAACACTAGTGCAGGCTTTGTAGAGAGCAGATGTCTTTGTTATGACTAATATATATCTGTACAATTTTGAAAGCACAAAATGCACCTAAGTAACACCTGGTTGTACTAATCAGAACAGTAGAAGTAGGATTTACAGAGTGTCTTGGTGTAAATGCTAATTCATGTAGAAAATAGGTCTCAAAAGGAGAGAACTTCTCAGCCTACTACTTTTTTCTCAAAACTTACACATCTTGCTTTACTGGCCCTGCAAACTGCTGTATCTCCTGGGCAACTGGGTATGGCGAGACGTCTTTTCTTGACCCAAGAGTAAACAAGAGCAGTGAATGGTGCAGAACCCAATTATCTACTTCATCTGAAGACAGAGAGCAAAACAAAATCCTTAAACCCACTGAAGCCAGATTTATTCACAGGTGTTCCTGAAATTATAACACTGCTAGTCTTTCTGAAAACTTTGCTGGAAAGGTTGCCAAATATCTTTCAAGATCTTTCTTAATCTTTTAAAGGTATTTTAATGGTATTTTCATTCAACTTCTCTAATTTGATAAACACAAATGAAAATGAAAATGAAAATATCAGTCAGCATTTTTTCAGTGAAAAAACCCCCAAACATATAGTTTGAGATATTTTTGTAAGGAGAATAAAAAGGGTGATATTACAAAGAGAACAAATTTTTGCCTTTCACAAGTGTGGAATTCTGTGTGCAATGAACATACTTGTTTTTACTGCTGATTTGGTCTTTACTCCACCAGCAGAAGAGATGGTCTCTCGAAAATTTTTATTTCTGTAAAAGGATTAAAATTAATTATTTTGATGTTGTTTTATGAATATTTTAAAAATCCCCTTACACTAGAACCAGGCTCATTACACATGCATGATACAAATTTCATGAAGAACTGATTCTGGTTTAGGGAGAAGCATTAGCTCAAGGCTTTCAAGATGATATTTCCAAGAAAGCTAAGCATGAAATATATTAAATGCAGTGCTGTTTTGAACTAACTGTACCTACGAACAACCAGAAAAGCCACTTAGTCCGTTTTTCTCTCATTAAGGTAGTTTTCTATGCTGGTGCTTCCTGATATGGCCTCTAGATGGCAAACTTTGACAAAAAATGGGCTCAGTGCTGGCTGCTGTGAGCGGCCTGTGCGGGACCCCCACGCAGCCGGGCTGGAACATTTGATTACTGCAGCCCCTGAAGTGCTGTGTCGGACAGACCTGTCCCTCGGGCAGCAATAGCTGATCTCTGTGCTTGTGAAATAAGTTGACTAACTACAGCCATTACCGCACAGTGCAGTGACACAATGTGAGACTCTAAAACAGAACAGCTTTTATACATATATATATATATATATGTCTCTGTGTGTATTTATAAAAGTTGTTCTATATGCACACACACGTGTACGTATGCCCACATGCATAAATGACCATACATACATATGTATGAAATATACAGCATTGTATAGAGCTTCAAAGTTGTTTAGGTGTTCTGACCCTCTCAAAAGGGTCACCGAGGCTCAGGCAGCTGTAAGTGAGGAAGTCTAGGGCATGTAAGCTGGCTGTACAAGGCAGGGATTCCTGAGTCCAGGAGCACACAAGCAGCAGCCCCACGACCTGGATGGCTAGAGCAGCCATGGGGAGAGGAGGGGACATTGCTGGGAGCAACCAAGGGGAATTTAAATGGCTCTAGGGAGTGGGGCTGACCCAGAGCACTGGAAACAGGAGTGGGCAAAAAGGGATGTGATACAATAGTGAGGGTGTCACGGCAGTGAAGGTGTCAACAGACAGTTATTTTGCAGAAGGTGTGCTGTGGTTGAAGAACCGTGTTGCCAGGTGAAGGAGCTACAGGAGGAAGTGAACAGGCTTTGTAGTATTTGAGCAAATGAGCAAGAGAGAGACTAATTACATTCAGAGATGCTACAGCCTCAAGACTCTCGGGATTCTCGAACCTCCACTGTAGTGGAGAAGCAGGTGGACTTGGAAGCCTACAACGTAAGTAGTTAAGGGACTGTTGGTCAAGAGTTTGTTAAAGATGAAGGATGGAAGATGATCACTGCACATACCAGGAGAAAGGTTCCTCCTCCTCAGAATCTGACAGGTGGAACTGGTGCCTTCTAGAACAGGTATGACGCTCCAGCACTAGAAGGCCAGACAGCTGATGAGGTAGCCAAAGGTCCTTCTGGGATAGAGGGGCCTCCTGAAACCACCACCTGTATCCTACATCAAGACCTTCTCTGTCAAGAGGGAAAGAAGGATAGTTATTATAGGAGACTCCGTACTAAGGAGAACGGAGGGCCTGATATGCAGACTAGACCCAACTCACAGGGAAGTTTGCTGTCTCTCAGAGGCTTGGGTAAGGGACATTACTAGAAAACTCTCTAGTCCAGTAAGGCCCTCTGATTACTGTCAGCTAATCAAACTGGCAGTGACGAGATAACAAAGGGCAATCAAAAGAGACTTCAGGGCCCTGGGATGATTGGTAGAGGGATCAGGAGCACAGGCAGTGATTTCCTAGATCCTTCCAATAACAAGGAATAATATTGATAGGAATAAGCAGATCCATCAGGTCAACAAGTGGCTCTGAGGTTGATGTGATTGGAAAAATTTTGGGTTTGTTGCCCATGGGATGATCTACTCAACACCTGGTCTACTGACACCTGACAGGATGCACCTATCTCAGAGAGGAAACAGAGTTCTAGCACAGGAGCCAGCGAGGCTTGTTGACAGAGCTTTAAACTAAATTGGGAAGGGGAAAGGGACAAAACCGGCCTTGCCAGAGATGAGCGATGGGATGCTGTGCCAAAACTCAAGAAAACCAGCACTCATGGGATCCCTCAATCTGCCTACAAGGTGTTGGCTACAATGTACCACGCCTGAAATATTTCTACACTAACACACACAACATAACAAACAAACAAGAGGAGCTTGAAGCTTTGGCCCGGTCCCAGGGATTTGACATCACTGGCATAAGTGAACCCTGATGGGATGAGACTTGTGACTGGAGCTGGATTGTCCTGTTAGATGGGTTTCAAGCTCTTTAGGAGGGATAGGCAGGGCAGAAGAGGTGGAAGAGTGGCACCGTATGTATGGAGCTCACAGTTGGGAATGGCACAGTTGAGAGCCTCTGGGTAAGATCAAGGGGAAAGAAAATAACATGGATGTAACTGTTGGAGTCTGCTATAGACCTCCTGGCCAGGACAATGACACCAAAAAATTATTCTTTGAGGAACTGAGGGACACTTCCAAGTCAAATGCCCTTGTCTTTGTGGGGTACTTCAAATTGCCAGAAATTAATTGGGAGCCTCACAAAGCTGGTACAACCTAGGCCAGAAGATTCCTAAAAAAAATGATTGACAACTTTATGGAACTGGTCCTACGGTCCTTTCCAACAGGTCCTTGTTGACTAGGAAAGATGTTCTCCTTCTCAAGAGAGTAGATATCATGAGTGAAGTGGAGATTGGTGGCTGTCTTGGCCACAGTGACCATGAAGTGATTGAGTTTAAAAACTCCATTGACGGAGGAAAAGTGCCAGTAAAACCTCGACTCTGAACATGAGGAGAGCAGACTCCAGGCAGGTGCTGGGGTCCGTCAGTGCTGGTCGCTTTTTAACCATCACCTCCTAAGGGCACAGGAGCAACAATTCCCAAATGTCAGAAGTCAAGCAGGTGAGGCAGAAGGCTGGCTTAGCTAAACAGGAATCTTCTCTTGGACATAAGGCAAGAATGCAAGGTGTATGCCCAGTGGAAGCAAGGTCAAGTCACATGGGAAAAATTCAGAGATGCTGCTTGCTGCTATAGGGAGAAAATCCCTGCAGCCAAAGCCCAACTGGAGCTGCAACTGGCCAGAAATGTGGGGGACAATAAAAATTGTTTTTTCAAATATGTTAATGTCAATAGGCAGTATAGAAATATCATTGGCCTGTTACAGGATGAGGATGGTCATCTCACAACCAGGGACAGACACAAGGCAGAGATGTTTAATGCTTTCTTTGCCTCTGTCTTCAACACTGATGATGGACCAAGGGTGTCTCAGTGCCCTGAGCTGGAGGACTGTGACTGCGAGAATGATCTCCCAGTCGACTCTGAAATTGTGCGGGATCTACAGCTCCATCTGGATCCCTAGAAATCTGTGGAACCTGGTGGAATTCATCACAGAATCCTCAAAGAGCTAGCTGATGTCATCACAAAACCTCTCTCAATGATTTTTGAGCAGCCTTGGGAATCCTGAGAGGTCCCAGCTGGCTGGAAGCTGGTGAATGTTGTCCCAGTTTTCAAGAAGGGCAAAAAAGGAGGACCTTGGAAACTACAGGCCTGTCAGTCTCACTTAAGTGCCTGATAAAGTTATGGAGAAGATTATTCTGTGATGTATTGAAAAATACCTGAAAGACAACAAAATCATTGGTCACAGCCAGCACAGCTTCATGAAAGTCCTGCTTATCCAACCCAATTTCCTTTCATGGCAAGGTAATCCAACTAGTAGATCAAGGGAAACCAGTTGATGTAATCTTTTAGGATTTTAGTAAAGCTTTCAATACTGTCTGTCGCAGGATCCTTCTGGACAAATCATCCAGCACACAGCTGGATAAACACATCATATGGTGGGTGAACTGTTGGCTCATGGGTCAAGCACAGAGGGTAACAGTGAATGGGGTGACATCAGACTGGTGACCTGTCACTAGTGGGGTTCCGCAGGGCTCCATCTTAGGCCCTGTGCTCTTCAACATCTTCATAAATGACTTGAACACAGGACTGGAAGGGATACTGAGCAACTTTGCAGATGATACAAAACTGGGAGGAGCTGTTGGCTCCCTCAAAGGCACAGAGGCCCTGCAGAGAGACCTCAACAAATTAGAAGGATGGGCAATCACCAACCAGATGAAATTCAGCAAGAGAAAGTGCCGGATTCTGCACCTGGGAGGGGACAACCCTGTGGAGTATTTGCAGGACAATGGACGCTTCGTGAACAATCCATATGACCAGTTCTTAGGAGCGGTAGGCCTCAAAGGGCTGTTGAAGTGGGCTCGAAATAAGGAGCTTATCCCCACAGTAAGTGCTGCTTTTGAAGTCCCAGTTTGGGAAAATATAGGAAAGCAGCTGTGGGAAGAGATCAGTAAGGGATCTACAGAGGCAACCCGCTATCCAACGTTGTGATGGCTGTTGACCGAAACACTGAAATCCATGAGAACTGAGCAGCAGATTACACCCTCGGCGTATGCTGCATTAGCTAGCAGCACAACTGAAAGTAAAGAGGGCGGCTTGGTTTCCCAGTATTTGTTTGCCATTCCTCCGATCCCATTGCCAGCTGGTTCCAAGACGTTGGCCCCTCCCCAACTGTCAGCCAGTGACCCAGGAGGGACTGTTGTAACTGCTACGCTGGCTACAGCATGTTCCACCACCAGCAGCACCTTCCCCCACAGCGAGCCCAGTGACAGTGGCTCCACTGCACCAAGCGGCCGCACCGCCAGCCCTGCCAGCCCTGGCAAAGGCCCTTGCCGCTCCCCCGCCGCTCCCCTCACCGCTCCCCTCACCGCTCCCCTCGCTGCTCCCCCACCCATGCCCACCGCCGCCATGGCTCGCACTGAGCTCCTGCCACCACCGCACTGTACCAGCCCTGAACCACCACGATCTGCCTCCGCCACCGCCCCCTCGCTGGGCCTGGCGGGACAGTCTCAGCAAGAAAGAATGGAAGGGGAAGGGGACCGTGGACCAACACACAGCGCAGTGTCACTGTACCCGCCGTTGCCGTCGTCTACACCTTCGGCCTCAGAACTGGACTCTGAGGACGGAAAAAGGGCTACAAAGGTGCTGCTGCAGGAGCTCCTATGGCAATTGAAAGATTTGGAGGCGTCCATGGCAGAAAAGGAGCTAAGGCGGCAGGAGCTCTCTGCGCCCCCTATGCCGTTGCTGACTCCCCCTATCCCCGTACAGGCGCAAGCCCCCCCAAACCCTTTCCTGTCAATCCCACCACCTCCACAAAATCCATTCATAGAGGGGGGAGGGGGTGGGACCATGCTGGGAGGATCTGTAAATCTGCTGTTTGGGAGTTCAGGGGGTGGCGCGAGTGGGGAGGATCCGGTGCAGAGATGGAAGGAAATTGTGCAAGACGCTACGATAGAGGGAGAATTTTTGTCTTTGATTCCTCATGTATTTCCGGTTATAGTAGACGGGGGGGGGGGAAACAGGGGCTACCAGGCCTTGGACTGGAAAATACTAAAGGAAGTTAAGTCTGCAATCACTCAGTATGGGTTAAAATTGGGTTATACTATATCTGTGTTGCAACACTTGTTTGGTTCCACATTGATGACCCCCTATGATACTAGGATGATAGTTAACACTTTGCTATCACCCCATCAGCAGTTGCAATTCTATCAGAAGTGGCAGGCAGCGTGTGATACAGCGACTGCAACCCCTAGGCAACAGGAGGATCCTCTCTTTGGAGTAACATCTCAAATGCTTATGGGAACGGGTCTGTTTGCGCGAGCAGACTGGCAGGTACAATTTTGCAACGAAGTATTGTAGCTCAGTCAGGAGCTGACACAAAAATCAATACAGGCAGTGCATGACGATAGAGCAGCCCCATCTTTTACTATGGTACAGCAGGGACCAACAGAGCCATTTGGGAAGTTTATTTATCGGTTACATCACACGATTAATGCAAATCCTGATCTAGATGAGACCATGAAGGTCAAATTTTTGGACATGTTAGCCTATGACAATGACAATGACAAAACTAAACAAGCTTTGAGTATCCTGCCCCAAGGTTCTACCACGGCTCAGTTATTAGAAGCCGCAGACAGAATGATTCAACAGGAGAAGGACGCTTATGTGGCTCCAGCTGTCGGAGCAGCAGTAAAGCCGTTGGTGCAAAAAGGAAATAAGTCAGGCAAAGGGAAGATAGAGAAAAGATGCCATAACTGTGGGCAAAAGAGACATTTTAAAGCTCAGTGTCCTGTAGGTCAAAAGAGTGGGCCTGAAGGAGCTGCTGTTTCAAAGTGGTGTGAAACATGTCAGAAAGATAGCCATAACACACACGAGTGTAGGCGAAAGGGAAACAGGAAGCTGAGTGCGCCAACCCCTCGCGCGATGACAGCAAGTCAGGGTGCTTGGACAGCTGCCGTGCTGCCACCACCAGCAGCGCCGGAGTGGACTTGGCAACAGCAGTAGATGTCACTCTCGAGACACAAGAGGTAGTGATAGTAGATTCGGTCTCAAGGGGACCCCTAGGCCGAGGTCTTAGTGCATTATTAATCGGAAGATCTTCTGTGTCTCGACAAGGTATTTTTGTTGTTCCAGGATTGATTGATGCTGATTATTTGGGTGTTATCAAAATTATGGTATATACATACCCTGACACCACCAATTACCATTCCAGCCAGGAGCAAAATTGCCCAGCTCATCCCCTTTCATTCTCAGGTCCCACACGTAACAGAAAGAGACCATGGAAAAGGGAGTTTTGGTTCTACCAGAGCCCCAGAAGTGTTATTTGTTATTGGCCATAGATATTAAAAGAGGAAAGCCAGAAGAAACAGTGATAGTGCAGCATCCTAGCAGACAGTCCACCCAGCTGACAATGCTTCTGGATACAGGTGCTGATGTCTCCATTATTCCTTGTCATAAGTGGCCACCAGCACGGCCTTTGACGCCAGCCCCCACGGGCGTGGTGGGGGTGGGCGGGGTGCAACAGACATGGATAAGTCGTGACGTGATAACCTTTTGCTTTAAGGATGGCAAGTCGTTAGGAACTAGGCCGTATGTTCTTGCATTACCTGTTGCGTTACTCAGACAAGACGTGTTGAGCCAGTTAGGAGCAAGGCTAGTGACAGACCCTTTTTAGGGGGAGTCACTGAGAGGCAGCCAACCCTGAAACTGAGATGGAAGACAGACACCCCCATCTGGGTAAATGGGTGGCCGCTCAAAGGCAATAGGCTGCAGAATGTTCAATTGTTGGTCCAAGAGCAACTTGATGCAGGGCATATTGTACCATCCACTAACCCCTGGAACACCTCGATTTTCACCATTCCCAAAAAGTCTGGAAAGTGGCGCCTTTTGCATGATCTCCATGCCATTAATGAAGTCATAGAAGACATGGGAGCGTTACAACCAGGACTTCCATCCCCTGTCATGATTCCACAGGACTGGGACATCGTAATTATTGACTTAAAAGATTGGGTTTTTTATGATCTTTTTGGATCCTCAGGATGCAGAGAGGTTTGCTTTTACCGTGCCTTCCACCAATAAGGCCAAACCCACCAAATGTTATCACTGGGTAACCTTGCCCCAAGGTATGAAAAATTCCCCCATGTTGAGTCAGATGTACATTGCATGGGCATTGCAACCTTTTAGAAAGGAAGATCCCCACTTGTTAGTGTGTCACTATATGGATGATATTCTGATTGCAGGAAAACAACTGGAGGTAGGTCTGACCATGGCTAAGTTACAGGAACAGCTGGAGAAGCGAGGGTTAAAAATTGCCCCAGAAAAGGTAAAAAAAGTGATCCATGAAAGTATCTAGGATGGATCATAACTCAAGGAACAGTGCGCCCACAGAAAATTAATGTAAAGACACAATTATCAACTTTAGCAGATGTACAGCAACTAATGGGATGTATTCAGTGGGTTAGGCCTGTGTGTGGAATCACCAACGACGACATACGTCCTCTTATGCCACTGCTGGGAACATCTAATTCAGACGAGCACAAGGAACTCACTGCACTGCAAAAGAAGGCTTTCCAAGAAATAGTAGACAAAATAGCTGCAGGATATAGCAATCGCATAATAGCAGAATGTGCAGTGACTGTGATGATCATTAACTCGGGAGGGAAAAGACAGCACCCCATTGGGTTAATTTGTCAGATAGCAAGTAATAAAAACCTGAATATCTTGGAATGGTTGTTTTTGCCATATCAGCCAGCAAAGACAGTTGTAACTAGGCCAGAATTGTTAGCTCAATTGATCATAAAAGGTTGAAGGAGAACTATTGACCTTACAGGTAAAGAGCCACAGACCATTATTGTTCCCGTAGCTCAGGAATATTTGACGTGGTTGCGAGAATGCTCTAATGCATTCCAAATAGCCACGGCAGATTTTCTAGGAAAATCAGTACTCATTACCCTGCACCCAAGCTGCTGCCGTTGTTGCAGCATCAGAAGATTGAGCAACGAATTATGAGATCTGAGATACCAGTTAAAGGTGACACAGTATTCACTGATGCTGGGAAGAAATCAAGGCAAGCAGCCATCACGTGGAAGACAGGTAGGAGCTGGCAGAGTCAGCTGCTCCCCAGGATTTTAGAGGACTCTTTACAAACCTTAGAGCTCAGGGCTGTTGTGTGGGGTTTTCAGCGATGGCAGGATGCTCTGGTGAATATTGTGTCTGATTCCCTGTATGTAGTAGGAACAGTAATGAGAATTGAGGGAGCAATGGTCAAAACAGTGAAAAACGACAGGTTGCATTCCTTACTGTTACAGCTGTTACATCTTGTTAATCAACAAACTCAACCCTATTTCATAACCCACATTCACAGTCATCAGAAATGAGGAGGGTTAGCCACTGGCAATAATAAGGCAGACCAGTTGGTGGCTCCAGTCTGGGCTGGGCCTCCGGCTAACTTATTTCAGCAAGCAGTTTTGTCGCATGAATTTTTGCATCAATCGGCAAAGATATTAGTTAGGCAGTTCGGAATAACCTTTTTGGATGCCCAGGGTATTGTTCAATTGTGTCCATCTTATCAAAAGGCTGGAGTAGGCATTGGGCTTGGGGTCAGCCCTCGTGGTTTGCAGGCCCTACAGCTGTGGCAGATGGGTGTTATACATGCAGCAGAATTTGGGCAGTTGAAGTATGTTCATGTTAGCATTGATACCTTTTCACACGCCATGTGGGCAACTGCTCAAACCGGCGAATCAAGCAAGCACGTCATCAAGCATATGCAAACCTGCATTACAGCGTTAGGGGTACCAAAACAGCTGAAAACAGGTAACGGCCCAGGTTACGTGTCACAACGTTTTCAGCGGTTTTGTCACAACTGGGGAATTGTACACGTTACTGGCATCCCACACTCTTCTACTGGTCAAGCAATCATTGAACGTGCGCATGGCACGTTAGTCGCTTTTGCTAAAACAAAAAGGGGGAGAGGAGTTGGAAAGTCCTCATGATAGATTAGCAAAAGCTTTGTATGTTTTAAATTTTTTGCAGCAGGAGCCCCCTATTAGTTCCCTTAAAACAGGTAGGGAAGAGTGTTTGGACAAGATATTGGTGCAGTATTGCAATTTGGTAACAGGAGAATGGAAAGATCCTGCAGAGGTAAAAATGACTGGCCAAAGATATGTTTGTGTGCTTACAGATACTGGCATACGCTGGATACCTGCTCGATGGGTCAAGCCCTGGAAAGGGGATGTGTTGGGACGTTCTTAGCCTGGATGGCCCTGTGGGCTTCGGGTAAAGATAGTGTGTTGAACATCAACCCAAGACAAAACATGTGGGTAACTTGGGCACACGAAACAGGACAGTCATCCTTTTGCTTATCGGAAACCACTCCAGGAGACCCTTTTTGCACCTGTCTTATAGGTTTTCCTACATTGCCTTTACGAGAATATCAGGGATGGGTGAAACAGAGAAAGACCTGAAAAAGTTAATACAGTAGAGTGAGACAAGGACTAACGAGTTAAATAAGAATATATATCCAGAGCAGAAAAAGGGAAAAATATGTTCCAAGGACTAACGGAAAATAACATGAGTATAAATCTGACAAACTGACACAGAAGAACATAAAGTTTGAACACTAAGGAATGCTGACGTAGGCACATGGGAGGAAGACAGAGGGACATAAGGAAAGGGAATGAGCCAAGGTCTAGGTGTTCTTGCCAAACATCAGGAACTCCTGCCAAATACACTAGGAAACCAGCCAGATTAGAAAAGTTCACAAAGTTTATGATGATGATGAAAGAAGAGATGGGGGTTCGTGAGGCCGAAGAACAGGAACTACCCCTCAGATTCTCCCCAAATTAAAGACCGCGCCCCTAACTCCACCTAAACTCCGCCTGTTATGAATATTAAAAGTGTATGTTGCAATATTAAAAATATTCATGTATGATAATGCAATTGCTTGGCAAAAACTGTATAAAAGTCCAGCTGTTAATTAACACTTCGAAGCAGTTTGTCCAGGGAGACCTGGCTGCTCCCCGATGTCGCAATAAATATACCTCCTGCTTATAGACTGAAACTTTGTCTCTGAGCACTTTCTCTGTGCCCTTTTTGGGGGCATAAAATTGGCATCATGGGGACCCAACATTTCAGAGCTGCATTCATTGTGGACGGAAGGAAACGCCACCTCTTGTAATCACTTAGTTTGGCCCAATATGAAAGGGGCCCAGATACAAAAGACAATAATTGAAAAGCTCTATGTGAGTAGCCCCATTCCCTGGCAGGAGCTAGAATTGTTAGGGTTAGTAGTCCCCTTTACGCTAACTAATGTAACCTCTCAGTGTCCAATCATGAGACCAGTGTGGCAACCAATAAATGGGACTGAAGGAGTGTCCTTTGGAGACCCTTTTTTCTGATGCCTTAGTCACCAGGGGGAATCAGGATTTTTTTAATGGGTATCAAAATGTTACAGGTCACCCAAAAGAGCACTTATCTCACATTACCTATGACGAGGACAAATTGTCCAATTGGCTAAGCAAATTTGGCTTCACTGGGTGGGTGAAAGGATTAGTGATTCAGGGCTTGACACTTTTGGTAGCTATAATTTGTTGTGTAGTAATTGCTAGTTGTGCTTTACAATGTATAATGAAAATGATCTACAAGGCTTTCAATCAAGTATGGATTGTTCAAAAACAGAAAGGGGGATTTGTGGAGTATTTGCAGGACAATGGACACTTCGTGAACAATGCATATGACAGCTCTGAGGAGCAGTAGACCTCACTTGACATAACTTTGGAGGTTATTAAAAGAATAGTTTATAATTGCAAGTTGTGTGAAACTGTGTGTTTATAGTGTGTGTATGTGACCAATAAAGAGAAAACTGGACAGTCTCCTGGAAAGTCCCTAAGGCGGATCAGTAGGAAGGACTTCGGGTGGCGCGAATGATGTCCGGACACGTGGACAGGGCATCAGGACCAATGAACTAAAGGCATGAAGTGCGTGCATGGACTGAGCTATCCAATCACTTTGTTGTAATCACATACCCGGAAGGAGCTGACTGTATAAAAGCTAAGCCATTTAAATAATAAACTGAACATCGTTTGATTGTACTGATCATCTGTGCATTGTTTCTGAACTCCTGCCACCACACAACCCTCGATGTTTGTACAGACTGGGGAATGAGATGCCAGAAAGCAGTGCCGGGAGAGGGACCCGGGTGGGTCGTGGCACGTTGAATATGAGTCAGCAGTGCCATGGCAGCCAGGAGGCCCAACCGTGTCCTGGGGACCATCAGGCAAAGCATCGCCAGTTCGTCAAGTGAGGGAGTTGTCCTGTTCTGCTCTGCACTGGTGTGGCCTCAGCTGGAATATTGTGTGCAGTTTTGGGCACCACGACACAGGAAAGATATTAAGCAATCAGAGTATGTCCAAAGGAGGGCAGCAAAGATGGTGAAGGGTCTTGAGGGAAAGCCGTATGAGGACCAGCTGAGGTCACTTGGTCTGTTCATCCTGGAGAGGAAGACACTGAGGGGAGACCTCATTGCAGTCACAACTTCCTTGTGAGGGGAAGAGGAGAGGCAGGCACTGATCTCTTCTCTCTGTGGTGACCAGTGACAGGATCCAAGGGAATGGCCTGAAGTTGTGTCAGGGGAGATTTAGGTTAAATGTTAGAAAGAGGTTCTTCACCCAGAGGGTGTTTGGGCACTGGAACAGGCTTCCCGGGGAAGTGATCAGGGCACCAAGCCTGACAGAGTTCAAGAAGTATTTGAACAATGCTGTCATGCACATGATGTGACTCTTGGGGATGGTTCTGTGCAGGGCCAGGAATAGGACTCAATGATCCTTGTGGGTCCCTTGCAACTCTGCATATTCTGTGATTCTGTGAAAATCTTTAGTGAGTCCAGAGGAAGGCCACAAAGATAATCTGAAGACAACTCTCCTATGAAGAAAGGTTAAGGGAATTGGGGTTGTTCAGCCTGGAGAAGAGGAGGCACTGGAGAGACCTTAGAGGAGCCTTCCAGCACTGGAGAGACCTTAGAGCAGCCTTGCAGTACGTAAAGGGGGTCTACAAGAGAGCTGTAAAAAGAGGGTATATAGTGATAGGACAAGGGGGAATGGTTTTAAGCTGAAGGAGAATATGTTTAGGTTTGGTAATAGGAGGGAGTTCACCACTGGAATGCTTCACGTGATTTAAAATGGATATGTAACTAGTATGTGAAAGGAATATGATGCCAAGCAGGTCCAGAGCCGGGTAAGCAAAGTGTTCAGCTTGTTGAGGATATTGACTCAATATTTTGAGATTTTTTTTAAGATCAAGATAACAACCTTTCTGAGATAAGTGGATTAGTATTCACTTCTTCCTCAGCTATATATAAGTCCATTCTGTGAGGGCTATTTTATAGCATGTTTCACTGGCTGGGGAAATTTAAGGCTCCCATCTTTGTGGAAGAATAAGCTTATCAGATTAAGAGCCTATTTGGATATCTCTATCAGATGCTACAAAGAGGAGGTTCAAGTGACTCTGACCTATTGAACCTATTGCAGAACACTGATTGGACATCTTCCTGAAACAGGATTCTTCCCCTGGTAAAAGAATCACATAACATTATCTGTAATTCAACCAATCCTAGATTTTGAAGGATGATAGTCAGATTTCCTTTATAGTTGTTTGTTGTGGAACAAAACAGAACTTGCAGCATAAAATGTTTCAATTTGTATTTAAAAACATTACTAAACATGCTCCTCTCTTAGCTCTGCTTTGATTTCTTGCTCTTTCTTGGCTCTTGCTCTGCTTCCAGTCTGACTTTCCAAGCCTTCGCAAGAACAATTACATGGCTGTGAAGTTAACCAATGTTCACATGTCATTGTTTAGGTTGTTGTTGCCTTCATCTGTTATTTTGGAAGTAATATATGTTAGACAAGAATGTCTGTGAAGTGTGAGTCTGAAGTACTAGAGCTCATTAAAAAAATCGAGTGTGTCAGTTCCACACTGAAGATGATAATCTCCAAAGACAGCAAAATGAAGTGCCATGTTCTCTTCCTCTGTCTGTCAATTCAAATGGAAAAATAAGCAGTGATAATTATTTAAACATTCTGCCAATAAAATACCCTCCTTCAGAGGAAATCTTTAGTGGGGCTTCCTGTGGAAGAAAGTGGCTACAGGATAAGTTCTCAGTCTTCTGAGGCAACCATGTCCTCCAGATAAGATAAACCCCCTCCAAATGATGAACAAAAAGGGAGCTCATTGATATGAGGTGCCGCTAAGACAAATAGGAGTCAAATGATCTTTTTTTTTTTTCAGGACACACAATTTCTCAGACCATTTTGATCCTCTTCCTTTTCTATGTTTAGCATTTGCAATTCTGTAATTGAATGTAAAATTCAATGTTTCTAAAAGATTTTAAAATAGTAAGTAGGTGTGATTGGACATAAGTGCAGTAAACTTGGAGAGGTAAATTAGGAACTAAAGTATTAAAACATCAGATTGCTTTTTTTAGGTAAATGACCTTATGTCTAACACTGGATGGCACTGAAGTACATGCTATGAAGCCAACTAGGGTACAGGAAATGGCTAGGTTCCATTACAAAGCGTCATTTTACATGGAACTAACTGGATAAGGGGTTTTCGTGGTATTAACCTCTCCGAAAATAGAATGTCTTTAAGATGCTATGCAAAGAGGATTTATAAGTCATCTGTGAGGTCTGATTCAGAATTAATCCTGGCATTATGGCAGAAAGCAGACACTTGGCATAGTGACAATAATTTATATTGAAACTTCGAGACAGAGTGCAAACTCTATTCTGACACAGTGCTGGCTAACTGTCTGTCTTATTCTATGTGAACCTGGCTTACCTACTTACGGATGTAGACAGTTTGCTGAGAGTTGAATGTATGGTCTATATTTAAGAGGGATATTTCAGTGTTCATCAATATGTAGGGTTTGCAGTTCTGCAAATCAGATGAGGAGGGAAACTGAGCATGTGCTGAATTTTAGGCACACTAGAAGTCCCCTGGGTCTTAAACAGCCTCTTACATTAGTGCTCAGCTTGTTATGAGAAGAACAAAGAATGATGATGCAGTGCAAGCATCAGATGAGTGGTAAGGTCTTCCTCCTGCCTTCTCATATTTGCACCTGCTGTGTATTCTACAGAAGGAAAGTCTCAAAACATTCCATTTTGGGGTGACCTTGAAGAAATTCTCTGGCCTAAGTTTTGCATTTTTCTTACTCTCAGAATTTCTGGATCTTTAGAAGTCTTGTGTTTAGCAGAGCAATGAAAGAGCAGGATCCCTCCTTGTACATGTCCAAGACCTTGTGAAATCCATTGTTGCTTACTATGAGACAGAGACCATCTGCAGGAGTTGGGCTGATTCCTTCATATGACTTCCCATAAAAGAAAATAAAACTTTAATATATCTTAATATAGGAATTTAAATATAAATACAAATATTTTCCTTGATTAATTGTTCTTTTTGAAACCATAATGATTAATTATGATTCATTTCTGCTCTTGCCCTTGACTGTGCTGTTAATTTTCATCCTTGCACTACCTTGGAATATGATCCTATATTTTGTCAGAGATACATAAAAGTATCAAAGACTGCTCAGTTCATAAATAAAAATAATTTTCCTCAAACAGTAAACATAGCCTAGTAATAATTTTAAAATTATAGTTTTTATAGCAATCATTACCTGAATGAGGTCTCCCAGCTTCCTGTATATGCAAAGTTTATTTTCCAACAGCTTTCCAGTGACATCCAAAACACCTTCTTAGTTATGACTTTGAACTGGAGGATGTTCTGTGTGGGGGACATCATCTAATCAAGGCCTGATTTTGACACCCTTGTGTACAAATTATTGATATCAGTAAGTTTTTTTCTAGAGTTGTATGATGGACACTGGCATATGGCAGTAGCATCTGAAATAAGACTAGCATCAACATCTGGCTACTAATTAATATTTAAACTCAATGATAAAAGCCAACACACAGATGTGAAGTGGTAGAAGATCTATTAGTATTTATGTCTTACATCCATATTGGGTCTGGCTGAGCTGGAGTTCATTTCCCCACAGTAGCCCTCACAGTGCTGTACTTTGCATTGGTAGTTAGAAGGGTGTTGATTACACACTGGTGAGCATAGCATCAGTGCTATAACATTCCTTCCTCAGTTGAGGGCAAGATTCTGGGAGACAACCCAAGTAGGCCAGCTGACCCAAACTGACGAAAGGGATATTCCATACCATATGATGTCAGCTCAGATAGAAAAGCTAAGGCAAGGAGCAGGAAGGCAGGCATTCATGGTCTCCAATGGCTGTTTTGCTTTGCTTGTGTGCATATCTTTTGCTTTGCTTATTAAACTGTCCTTATCTTAACCCATGAGTATTCTCAGTTTTACTCTTCTAATTCTCTCAGGGTGGTAGTGAGCGAGCAGCTGCCTGGGATTCAGCTACCTGTCAATGTTAAACTTGACACCTGTCTTCCTCAGATATTATTTCTTATCATATTGGATGTTCAGTTCCACAGTGCTGTAAACACTTGCTTACCTTCATTACAGACTATGACTTCCAACATCTTCATAAATTAATTGGGCGCAGGACTGGAAGGGGTACTAAACAGCTTTGCAGATGACATAAAACTGGGAGGAGCTGTTGACTCCCTCGAAGGCATGGAGGCCCTGCAGAGAGACCTCAACAAATTAGAGAGGCAGGCAATCACCAACCAGATGAAGTTCAACAAGTGAAAGTGATGGATTCCGCACCTGGGAGGGGACAACCCTGGATGTTCGTACAGACTGGGGAATGAGATGCCAGAAGGCAGTGTTGGGACCCGGGGGTCATGGTCGATGGCAATTTGATTCAGCAGTGCCCTGGCAGCCAGGAGGGCCAACCGTGTACTGGAGGGCATCGGGCAAAACATTGCCAGCCGGTCGAGGGAGGGGATTGTCCTGCTCTGCTCTACACTGATGTGGCCTTACCTTGAATATTGTGTGCAGTTTGGGGTGCCACAATACAGGAAAGATACTAAGCAATCAGAGAGTGTCCAAAGGAGGGCAATAAAGGTGGTGAAGGGCCTTGAGGGGAAACTGTATGAGGAGCAGCTGAGGTCATTTGGTTTGTTCAGCCTGGAGAAGAGGAGACTGAGGGGAGATCTCATTGCAGTCACAACTTCCTTGTGGGGGGAATAGGAGGGGCAGGCACTGATCTCTTCTCTGTGGTGACCAGTGACAGGATCCAAGGGAATGGCCTGAAGTTGTGTCAGGGGAGGTTTAGGTAGGATATTAGAAAAAGGTTCCTCACCCAGAGGGTGGTTGGACACTGGAACAATCTCCCTTAGGGAAGTGGCCATGGCACCAAGCCTGACAGAGTTCAAGAAACATTTGGGCAATACTCTCAGGCACAAGGCGAGACTCTTGGAGTGGTCCTGTGCAGGGCTAAGAGTTGGACTCAATGATCCTTGTGGGTCCCTTCCAACTCAGCATATTCTGTGATTCCTGTCCCTGAAAAGGTCTTATTGTTCTGTCAGAAATTCATTGTGTTCACTCAACCTCACCTGATCCCAATGACGTCTGAATTTCTTGTCCCAGAATCTTCTCCTGACCTGCCTTCTCAGTAGGTGTTCAGTCCTTTAAAGTCATAAGACTGTTTCTTTTATAATGAGGTTAGCCACATGCTCTTTTTTTCAGTTTGCTTAAAATAGAACTATTTTCTTACATTTCCCTTTTGTATGGTTCTCCCTGGTTTCATAGAATTTAGTTACCATTGCCCAACAACTAAAAGGCGTTTAATTTATTGTGTGCTTCAAAACCAAAGATTGTCCTATTTTTCTTGCAAAGTGAACTTTCAGTTAAAATTTTTCCAATACCAATGTCTGCAGACCAAAAGTCTGTACTTATGTGTACTGATTTGAAACTATATTTTGGCTTTTAACTGCTCCATCTTTCCCATTAAGGTTTCTTTCCTCTATAAGCGGTGATCAGGCAGTGTAGCTTTACTGTCTCCCAAAACCAGTAGAATAACTGGCTGCCATTAAAAGTCCTGACCTAGATTGCTGTAGAGATGCAGAAATCCAGCCTGTCACAACATGGAGGAGAAGGGAGAGTAGGCAGAAGAAACATAGGCTTGGGGAAGAGGAAGAAGGGGTAGGAAATTTATCCTTATGTCTTAATCTTTCTTCAGGAGATCTAGTTACCTTGTGTTCATCTTGTGTAACAAGATACACCCTCCAGACCCAAATGTAATAATGAGCTTCTAAATTCAGGTTCTCTTATGCAGCAAGAATAAGGATATGGGCCAGATACTTTTGACATCAGAGTTAAGATCCCCTTTGACTTAAATGCAATAAAGATGTCACTTTGGGGAACACAGAACACAGTCCTTGTTGGTTAGTTGCCTTGTGCTAAACATCTTTCAATCTGTTTAAACCTGCTTAGACTGCTAAGGCAGGAGAAGATCCCAAAAGCAGAATTGGTGGCAACATACGTATTATATACAAACTGTACAGTTTGTATATAATATGGACAAAGTAGTACAGGCAAACTAGATAGTCCCATTGTTGAAATACTGAGCTTTATGAACACAGCCCTCAGTTTTACCTTTGGGTGTACGGATGGTTCCACCTCTGATTCAGATCTTGTAGGTATGTCTACACTGCAGATTTTGTAGGTCACCTCACAAAAATGAGGTAACCTATGGACCTCTCATGACCGAAACTTTGCCATGCAAACTCAATGCAAATAGGAAAAGTTTGGCAAGAGCATCACAAAACTTTTCATGTGCATCCTTCAAGTTTACCCTCCTGTAGGAATACCATGTGAGGTTCTAATTCACAAAGGAACAAATTAGCCTTAAATTCGATAGAAAAATTGTTGGCTCCAGGAAGTTTTGGCTTAAGCAGCATCTAAAGTGCAATTTCAGTAAGTGTTAATGGCATTGTAGGCATTAAAATAATGACTACTTCATCTCATTTAAAACCAAACAAGCAAACAAACAAAGTCAAAACCAAAACCAACTGCTGTTACGACAATGTTAAAAAGTACTTTGTGACACAGACTTTCAGAATGTTTTACACTACCATGGTAAATGAAAACTGTTTGTGTCTGAAAAACTTCCTTTCAGATTGGTTTGCAAAACACCCAAATAACGGTGCATCAGTTTGGTTTTCTTTTTTCTTGGTCAAAGACATTAGAGTGCCAGGGTCTAGTCACAGCCTCCACTGTAAAGATTATGACACCAAGAAGGAGAGTGCCTTCAGGTTAGCTAGTGGTGTTGAAATTGCTCTTAACTCAGCCAAGTGTTTTAATTTTAAACCTGAACACAGGACACTGATGCAGAATTTGTAAAGATACAAGGAGTAGAAATAAAGGAAAACTATTCTTCATATAATTGTTTTAAAATGCAAATCCAAAAGTCTTCTTTCTCTTTCTTTATTTCCAGCTGAAAAGCATATATCTGATAACTAGATCTAGCATATCCACTGATGACTAACTAGGTCATAATGGATTTAAAGTTGGCAAATTATTCTTCTGTGGTGCTCAATTTTCTCTCTGGAAACCATGCAGATTATGATCACTGCACTTATCGAACAGGAGACAACTTTGGAAATCATCTTATAATTCTACCTTCCCTTTGGCAATGACTCACAATTACACAGATAATTTGCTATTTCTTGTATTTAAGGAATCATTTTGCAGTAATCAAGATACCTCAATAACTTTGCTCTCATTTGCTAAGTAAGGTAACGTGCAAATTTCCATCTCTAAAGTATCTCCATACATTGACTTTTATATTTCAAATAAAAAATTATGTTGGTAATCATTATCTGATAGAAGGACGTACATAAAAATCTTACTCGTGGGATGAATGAGACAACAGACACAACAGTATACCACTTCTTTAGGATGATAATGTGTTTGGTGTCATCAATCGCACAGCTTTATCTCTAAAGGAACCTATAAAAATAGGCTGTTATTTTTAAGAGGTTTTTTGAAGGTTTGTACATTCATTTTCTCATTTTGTTTCTACCTACCATAAGAAAGAATGCTATCATCCCAGATACTAGAAACTTCCTACTGCATCCTTGTAACTGAGGGGAAAGATGTGGAAAGATCAGTGGTGGCATACAGATGAAGTAAAATCTACTGTGTAAATTGGAGAGCAAAACAGCTGTCAAGAGCAAGCAAGACAGAAGTATAACAATGCACCAAAAAGATAAAATATGCAAGGAAAAAATTATTACGAAAGAACAAAGAGAAAAAGACAGTAAGAAAATATTTTTTTTAGTGAATGAGGGTCAGAAGGAAATACACAAGGGAAAACAGCTGTCGTGGTTGTGAGTTTGTCAATGACTGCTTTGAAAATTTATGTGAAAGACTGTTCTTTGGATGACTAATACAAGTTAGGTACCTTATCTCATATCATGCACTTTTTTAGCCTCTTTCTACAGTGGCATAACTGGAACTTTTTAAACATGTGATAAAAGTAATGTTCACAGTATTGTGATGGAGGAACCACACTGAATTGGGAAGATTTGGATTTGGGGCTTTTTGTAAGTAGTCCATAAAATAACAGTTGTGCTTAGTCTTTTCCCACATGCTGTTAATAACTCCAGAAAGCCTGATGCTGAGATTTAGGAAGTGATCTAAAATAAGGATCTGTTAAGAGTTGTAAGAACAAAGCTGCAACTTTTTTAGCCTAATATTCTTTGAGCACAGGATCCCAATATACAGTTGTAGGATTTAATTTCTCTGTGGCAGTTAGTCTATACTTTTTTGCTTTCTAACCATGTCCACTAATTGTGATGATACAGGATTTTAACGACTATTGATTTTTTACTATTAATGTTAATCCACTGACCTTCAGCAGCGTGAACTGAAGATATTTATAGTTTGGCACTGTCTGAAGTCTTGGATGTTGAAAGGGAAAACAGTAAGTGCTTCCTCCAGTTGTTCATTTCTGACTATCAGCTTGGACTCTTGGCATTCCATCAACATCTGGGACTAGGTGGCCTGTTTTGTCTTGTATGCACTAATGTTGTATTAAGTATTTAAAATTACATTAGTAAGAATGGTCTGATGACAACACTGTGCTACATGACCCATGATCCAGGGTCAGTTTCCAATTTTAAAGCATTGTGACAGAGGCAAGTGCAGGGCAGTACTAGTTTGAGCAGTTCTGGAGACACTGAGGGGCTCCAAAATACCAAACAACAGATGGAAAAGAGCATTTAAAGCATTTCTCTTCTTAGCTGGCCTAAGGTAATTCATTGTTCTTCTTCACAAGAAAACAAAGTAGTTTTTAATGCTAGGATTAATTTATTGCAGAATCTGCCTCTTTTTTTTTTTTTTTTTTAAATTGAACTCCAAGAACTCAAATAAAATCCTGGGAGAAGATAATGATCCTTCACTACTTCCATCTCCTTTATAGCAGACCTGAATTTCTCACTAGGCCTAAAATTCAATTTGCAAATGAAACTGTGCACAAAAATAGGGATTCTTAAAACAGGTTCTCCTTTTAATATGGAAGTTTCATTTAGGAAGCACAGACCCAGAGGTAACAGAAACAGAGTTCAGGACAGAACATCAGTAATACATTTTACTTTATGTGCTGAGCAAGCACTGCACCCCTGGAAGTTTAAAACTGTCTTTTAGAAGCTCCCTCAAGTATGCAAGGAAAGGTACTCATTTTTATTGGATATCCAGACTGGCATATTTGGAAAAAGAAGCCTTCTTCACCACATCATTGACACTTCTAAATGTACCAGAAACATGCCTGATTTTCGCAATGTTATCCTTTGTTCTAACAACCTGCCTATAAAATATGCATTGTGTGCATTTTAACAAAACATTATGGGTACATAATTAAATACAGTGCACTTTTGCTGTTTACATACACAACCTTTATCTCTTACGGAAGTCTCATTGGGACTTCAACAAAGCATGCCCATATTTGGGAGGGGAGATACCATCCCATGTTAACTAGATCTTTCTCTCCTTCTATGAGTTCACCTGCTCTCCCAAAGCATCATCAGCCTGCAATATTTCTTCCTCCTAGTATTTCCTTTAGAAAATATTTTCAAAATATTTTCCAGAAAACTTATTATTTAAAAATACTGATTCTTTATAACAGCATAGTTTTATTGATTTTGAGGTATTGTTTAGGAAGTGTAGCAAAACCTCAGCATAAATTGCTGCTATATGTAAAAGACAAATTGACTGATAGTAGTGAATGTGGCACCACTGGCAAAGAGCACAGAGATATGTTGCAAGGCGTACAAACCCACAAATGATGTTTCTTTCAAACCATGAGTGAAAGAATTATTAGAAAGAGATTTTTGCTTCCAAAATTATCATACATTTTTAAATTATTGTCTTATCTCAAGAATTTTTCTTCTAGAAATGATGTAAGCATTTCTTCAGTTGAAGCCTTGCCTCTTTAAACTTGCTATTCAGCAGAAAATAAAGGTCACTTATAAGTCAAAAGACATTACACAGGTAAGGTTTTCAGCAAGTAGCTGCAGTCTTCAAATGGGAAATAATCAGAAGAGTATCTGAAACAGCTGCCAACTTAAAAAAAAAGTATTAATCAAAAAGAGGGAGGTAATTTCAAATTACAAGGATTCCCTGAATATTATAAAATAGGGAATTCAAATTAAAATGCTTCTGCCTCTAATTATTTCTATAATTAGCTCTTTAGTCTATCTTTTTCCTCTTCATCATTATGAGGTTTTCAGGTTATTTTCATAATGAATTAAATAATCTCTTTATAGTAGTTTGCAGAGTCCCTCTAGGGAAGGAATAACATCAGGAAAATCCTGTGGGTTTATCAGGTAAGCTGTAAATGCTCTGTCTTGAAAACCTAATATTATCTGCTAGGTGAGTATCAATGACCAGTTTAATCATACCACCTTCAACTAGTAAGAAGTGTAAATATCTGTTTGTATCTCTCTCTTTATGAACATCTGCCTTCTGCATATCTTTTGTACTTTTAATACAATTAAAAAATGTACTGTCCCTCCCTCTACCCATGCAGTCTTCTTTTCTACTCTGTACCCAGCAATATTATTGCCCCCTAATTTTAGATGTCTGCTTTGTAAATAGTCCACATCTGAGCGAGTGATCTAGTTGTCTTTCAGACTCCATTGACAGAATGGAAGGCATCATATTGTCTGAAAACAGACAGATTAATCAGGTAACTTCTGCTCTAGAAGTAGATGTCTCTCTTTATTAATTGAATAGAGAGACGTAGAGATAGCTTAGATGTACCCTTAATGAGTTTGGAGATGACATCAAGACTGAGTGGTGTATGATACTGTGGAGGGAAGAGATGCCATCCAGATGGACAGTGGCAGGCTTGAGAGGTGGGCCTGTGTGAACTTCATGAAGTTAACCTCATGAAGGACAAGTGTAAGAACCTGCACTTGGTTTGGGGTAATCCCAAACACGAATATAGACAGGGAAATGAGCCCTGTGGAGAAGTACATGGGGTACTGGTGGACACAAAACTGAATACAACCGGTCAATGTGCACTTACAGTCCAGAAAGCCAGTTGTGTCTTGGGCTGCATCAAAAGAACTGTGGCCAGCAGGCTGAAGGAGGTGATCCTGCTGCTCTATTTCAGCTTCATGAGACCGCACTTGGAGCACTCTCTTCATTCAACTCTGGGCCCCTGGCATGAAAAGGACATGGAACCGTTGGAGCGGGTACAGAGGAGAGCCACCAAGATGACAAGAGGGCTGTAATGCCTCTCCTGTGCGGAGAGGCTGAGAGAGTTGGGGCTGTTCAGTCTGTAGAAGACTCAACACTACAGAGACGTTATAGCAGCCTTCCAATTCCTGAAGGGGGCCTACACAAGAGAGAAACTTTGGACAAGGGCATGTGTTGACAGGACAAGGGATAGTGGTAGATTTGGATTAGATGTTAGGAAGAAATTTAGTATGAGGGTGGTGAGGCACTGAAACAGGTTGCCCAGAGAAGTTTTGGATGCTCCATTTCTGGCAGCATTCAAGGCCAAATTAGATAGTGCTTTGAGCAACCTGGTCTAATGGAAAGTGTCCCTGCTCATGGCAGAGGGGTTAGAATTAGAAGGTCTTTAAAGTCCCTTCCAACCCAAACTATTCTATGACTCTATGTCTCTCTTGTATATTTCCAAAGCTAGGTGAGAAGAGTATTAACACTGAACGTTTACAGTATTTTTTTCTTGTTTTCAAGGCAATTTTCTTACATGAATTGAGAAAGTCCATTTTGCTCTACCTTTTGGATTTCATGCAAATCAAAATTATACTAACAACACAATGTGGATTTAGCTTTGTGACATCACACATGAACACAAAGTAGAGGAAGGCTAGGCCAGTGGAAAACCCAGGAAAATGCTTATGAATTTGCTAAATACTGTGTCTTTTGATGGTAAAATTCACCAATGAGTTGTAAAAGACACTTTTTTTGCCTAACTATTTTTTTTTTTGTGCAAGTGTCCTAGTTAGAACAGCTGGGACCAGTTCATCACTGGATGGGTGTAACCCAAAACTGTGTATTCTATAGCCTTCCATGCCATTTCCCAGAAACTGTTATCAATAGACCATTTACACCATCTGCCCAGAGCATGCCTGATTCCTCAGGCTATAAACTGGGTGTTAAGAGGCCTGTGAGACAGGAAGATGTTCCTGTCCTCATACCCATTGTGGAACTTCCTGCCCTGAGGGAGGTAGTGGGCATTCCTGCCTGAAACAGATGTTATATATAATCTTGGAGTCTTGGGACTTTTTTAACCACTTGTGGGATCCAGAGAAGGACTGTGACCTCCACTCTCAACCAGACTGCAGATCACCACTCTCGACTGGACTGCAACCACCACTCTTGACTGGACTGCAACAGCACTCTCACCAACAGGTTTTTCCCTCTCCTTTTACGTTGGACTCAGGGGGCCCAACGAACACCACTCTGTTCATGCCCCAAGGTGCTGGGTTATATATTTGGGTTTTGTGGGTTAAAACCAATTGTTTGTCTGTATAATCGTATTTATTGTATTATTTTATTAAATTGTTATTCTGACTTATAATCTCTCTTTTGAGTTGAGTTCATTTCCCCTGCTGGTTTACCTTTAAACCAGCACAGCAAGGAGTGGTGGTTCAAATGTTATACAGATGACTACATAAGAACAGAGAAATGTGGTTACAATATGTGGAAAAAAATGCCTGATTCTCAAATTATAGGTGGAAGTGGTTGTGAATCCCTGCAATAGTTGGATATTAAACCTCTGGCATAAGCAGATTCATGAGAAAAAGCTAATTTCTGCGTTGTACTCAAAAGTAGCACTATTGCAGTCTGGGATAAGGATGTTTGTTGTGAGTGTGTATGCTGGAGACAGGACAGGAAACCCAAACTGTAACTTTTGGTTAAAATCCAGACAGGAAGGAATGAAATGAGCTAGCCAGTGCTTCAAATAAACTGTATCACAGAATCACAGAGATGATGTAATGTTATAAAATATTGTCTAGGCAATACTGATGACCTCTTTAGGCTGCTCAGAAAAAGATGGGTTGAAGAGTTCGCACAGTGCTCAAAATCCATTCTTTTCTCATTGACATTCCACTCCAACTTCTTGTGGGGCATTTACATTTATTGTGTTTCAAAATGCTACAAGGCTAAGTATTGGGACCTTTCTAAAAGAGCGTTGTGCTCCGGCAGGAATCTGCTGCCTGCCGTAAAGGAGATTCTGTCTCCTTTACTGTGCAGTGCAAGCTCATAAAAGCATGTAGGAACTCTGCCCATTTCACTCTGCCTGTTCAGGTTGCACTGAGTCCCATCTGCAGGTATAGAAAAGGATATGAGAAAATACAGCTTGATAATCCCACAATATTTTTGTGAGTTATCTTGTCACATTTTTTGGGAGAATGCCTGAGAGGCCCTGTAGCAAAGAAGCAGGAACTATGGGGAAGAGACAAGTGATCTTTGTTTCTACAGCGTAAGACCAAAACGGTTTTTTGGCTTTTTGCAGTCAATGGAGTAGGGGGACTTATCTGTTATCCATTTTGTTTTCAAAGAAGCAGCAAAATAGATTCCTTCTTCTTTTTTTCTCTAGATTAAGCCTTGAGATTAGTTCAAACTGTGATTCCTAATCAATTAATTTAAGCTAATTTCTTTCATTGCAGGGCTTCGCAATAGCCACTGGAAATGTTTTGGCAGTCAGTTTTTCACTTTCTGTACAAGCTCTGTTATAACTCGAGCCTGGTCATACAAATGGGACAAAAACCCCTGCACTGGAATTTTGAAAGCCCCTCTTGTGCAGGGAAAAAATGGAATATTAATGATCTTGATAGCTGAGAAAAGGCACACCAGAAAGAATCGTGCCTTGCAGAATTTACCCCCTAAGGAGTCTTTCTGCTGTGCCTTTTGCAACTGGACATGCCTGTCTCGTATTGGCCTTTTTAGCCACCAGCGTGCTTGTGACAAACGTGGGTAGAGACCTTCCCAAATCTTTGTTCGCGAAGCCTAGCCATGAGCTGAGAGAAGCGTACTGGTTAGTTAATTAACAGAAAGAAATCATAAATTTAAATCTGTGTGGGTGATGCCAAGCTCTGGCTTGGATGCTCTCCTGTTTCAACTTCTCTTACCCAGTGAGGAGAGGATAACACAGGACTGAGAACCTGGGACATTCCAGGCTCATATTGACACAGATGCTTTTACAGAAGCAAACGAAGTGAGCATAGCAACAGAAGCTTAACAGGGGCACAGTGTATGCTGAATAACAAAAGCCTCTTTCTTTCCAGCTTGGACATCAAGCCTAGAGAACTCAAGGCACATGTGTTTGTGATTGAGGTCCCTGGCTCATTACTTGGGTGGGATCTGTTACATGGTACAGTACATAGCATTCTTAGATTATAACTATTACAAGGTTTTTACTGGAGCTGGTAATCCTTACCTAACTAGTCAAAAGAAAAAAATAAAACAATACAAACTCAGAAAGGAGGGAGATGAATCTGGATGCTTCATTCATACTACTAAATACCCAAAGCAGCAGGTAAAAATCAAGAAGTTTTAGGATCATCTTATTTCAGCTGAAGCCTTTGAATACACCAATCACTCCTTCATTGCCTCTTTTGCCCCTCGTCTGGCCTATTTAATCCATTCAAAAGGCCTGGAAATGCTCTTTCTGCAATTAGACCAAACTCATGTTAAATTTCAAGCTTGCGGAGCCATGTGCTTGCATTAGTGTCTTAGCATTATTCTTGCATTAAGGAGCACTGGGAATAGGTTATAATACCTGTGAACTTTGTTGCTAATCTTTGTCAAGGGTGGCAGATAATTCTTCTCTACAGCAAATAGCCACAGATGGAGTAGCCTCTGTGGACAACAATATGAACAACTGAACACAGTATGATTCCAATGCTGTCTGATTAGAGTTATTGGACATTCATTTGCACAGAAGGACCAGTTGGTACCCAAAACCTCACACAGATTTATGGCAGATGAAACACAAATATATGGGAAATAAATTGTTATGATAGACGTTAAGAGCTAATGGCACCTCACTAAACCAGAATTCATTGCTTCAGCTATTGCTGCAGAGCTGGAAGATCTGTTTGTTCTTTAAACTCATGTTCCAATATAATTTGCTATGAAACGTTGGCTGTTTCATGCTGACTGCACTAGTAATTTTTATCTCTGAATATATCTTCACCGAAATAAGGTCCTTAAAAAAGAGTACATTGGAGGTTCTCCAGTTCCATCCAGTATTTCTGTAATTCCCTCCCAACACATTTGCCAACACAACGTCTGGAATGTTTTGTCCTGTATTAACCAACCTATGTTTCCACAAAAGAAAAGACATCTGATAGGTGAGCAGAATCACAGAATCATAAAATGGTTTGGGTTAGAAAGGACCTTAATGATCATTCATCTCCAACCCCCTTGCTGTGGGCAGGGACACCTTCCACTAGACCAGGCTGCTCAGAGCTCCATCCAGCCTGGCCCTGAACATCTCCAGGAATGGAGCATCCACAGTTTCCCTGGGCAACCTGTTCCAATGCCTCGCTACCCTCACAGCAAAGAAATTCCTCCTAATATCTAACCTAAATCTACTCCCTTTTAGTTTGAAGCCATTCCCCTGTGTCCTGCCACTACATGCTCTTGTAAAAAGTCCCTCTCTGTCTTTCTTGTAGGCTCTCTTCAGGCACTGGAAGGCCACAATTAGGTCACCCCAAAGCCTTCTCTTCTTCCGGCTGAACAATCCCAGTTCTCTCATTCTTTCCTCATACAAGAGGAGCTCCATCCCTCTAATCATCTTCGTGGCCTGCCCTCCTCTGGACTTGCTCCAACAGGTCCATGTCCTTTCTGTGCCGGGGACCCCAGAGCTGGGTGCAGCACTCTGGATGGGGTCTTACTGGAGCAGAGCAGAGGGACAAATCATGTCCCTCAACCTACTGGCCACACTGCTTTTGATGCAGCTCAGGGTATAATTTGGCTTTCTGGGCTGAGAGCTCACATTGCTGGCTCATGTCCAGCCTCTTATCCACCAGCACCCCCAAGTCCTTCTTAGCAGGGCTGCTCTTGACCTGTTCATACTCCAGCCTGTATACCAGGCATTGCCCCCACTCAGGTGCCACTGGTCTTTTTAAACCTCATGAGATTCCCATGGGTCCACTTCTTGAGCTTATCTGGGTCCCTCTGGATGGCATCCTGTCCTTCAGGTGTTCTATGATACTTTTTCCCAGAAGTCTAGAAACAATGGCCAGTCATTGATTCTTCAGAGTTTATAGTCTCAAGAGCCAGAAGCTTCTTTAGGATGTCTGCATTAGTTTTTGTTAGCTGCTGGTGCATCACTGTCAGGCAAAGATAATAGACTAAAAGTTTCTAAAGGTTAACATACTTAAAAACATCTCCATTGGGACTAAAAATAAAAGTAAATATAAACCAATTACTTAGGTACAACTGGAATTAAAGACAGAACTGAAAAACTGAGTAAGAATTTTGCAACATGTTTACAATTGTGATGAGTTCTCACTCTGCACAATCTTTATCTGATTAGATACAGAAGCTGTAATTAACCCAAGACAAGAAATATATCACTATGCCTACATTAGATTAAGTAACCTGAAATAAAATTACACTTGCTGCAGTGCTTCATTTATGACAATCTTGCTGATACAGTACTGTGAGGGACTGCTCACCAGCACAGAGATCACAAGAACACTCATTAATTTAATGAAGAACAAATGATGCTTACCTTTTCACTGGGCTCTGTTTCCTGGGAATTGGAATGTGAGCACACTGACATCTGTGCAGTTTTGTAGCTGATCATCTGTTGCAAGGAAACAAGCAACAGAATATGAGCAATTAAGCCTAATTCTTCTGCTAATTAAAAATTTTGATTTAAAAATCTAAGCTAGCTTCACACTTAAGGCACATTTCTTCTTCTACTGTACACACACAAACGCATATATGTGTGTGCATGTCTCTTGTCTGCACAAGAAACAATCTGAATGGATGCAAAATCCACTTTCAGGACTTCTGGCTTACTAAGACACCAATGTCTAGACTATGCAGCAAGCATTTATGCAGAGCAACTCTGTCAGGTGCTCCAACAACTCTGAAATTGAGCTAGGTTATTCTAATAGCTGCTGCTGTAGCTGCCCTAGCTGGAAACTGGTTCTAGATATATTGTCCAAAGGCTGTGTCTTGTCTGCAGGCAATTTTTCTGATATTTCTTAGTTTTTATGATGAAATGACTGCTGTTACAAAATGCAGATAAAAACAGCTAGTCAAAAAAATTAAGGTGGCCGAAAATTAATTTTAGTTGTTATTCTTAAAAATCTATTTATTATCTAGACTAGATCTATTTATTAGACTAGTCAGCATGCAGTTACTAAGGGACCTAGCTACTTATTCAATTATTGGCAAACTGAAATTAAAGGAGACTTGAAGTTTGAAAAGAACCAGTTCATGCTCTCTCTTCATAACTAGTGGAGCAATTCACAAAAACGTACTATGTTACTGCTGGTAGTAAATCACAATGACAAGAGTCATGATTTCATTGTCTTGCATTTTTCAAATATGTAATTTTAATGGACAAGGCAAGAGATACATGCAGAACAGCAAGATTAAGAACACACCTCATGGATGACAGATTGAAAGTGCGTAAGTATTTTTGGGAACAGTCAGGACAGAGTTCAGAAATAATTTTATCAAAAACATGCTGTCAGAAAAGGCTCTCATCAGCTAAGACAGATGAAAGAATGCTTGTTAGTAAGGTACTACGGAAAGAACACAGACCTTGTTTTCTGTTGAGCATGGTGACAAAAAACCTGCAGTGCTTTAAAAAACACAATTTGAGGAAATATCTAGCGGAGTAACGGTACTGTGTTAAATTAAGATTTGTGTACTTTTATAGAGGAGAAGTCTTGGACATTAAAGGAAACCTCATGTGTTGATTGTCTGTTCAGACAGAAAACTGAAGTTGTTAATCCATGAGACTGAAGACAAATGGTTTGGAAAGGTAAATCTATCAGGGCTGAACCTGGATAATCTATATTATGCTTGAAACAAACACAAAAATTCAACTATTCAATCTATAAACTACTGTGGTTGGAAGAGTAATAATAATTTATAAGAACAATGCTGTTGATCCTTCTTTATTTTATTAATTTGTATGAAGTGAAATTATATGGTTCATGTAACTCAAAAAAATGGATGAGGATTATTGACATTTTTTCTGCTTCTTTCCTTGTTAGATGTTTCCATTTTCCCTTGCTTGGAACTTACGGCCTATGTCTTGTGTATCTTTTTACCTTCAGAAGCTGACAAGATATTTTCTAATCAATGAAGGGATTAATTTTTTAAGAGATAATACAATAACAGATTTTTTTGTTCGTTTCCTTTATATCTCACACTTTCATGTCCAGCTTCACCCCTTTTAAGACTAAGCATTGGTTTCATGCAATTATTTTGTGCCTGCTGATTTACATTCCTTGAATTCAAACATCTTTGCTAGCTGACCAGTAGTAGTGTAGCCCAGATTAGATTTCAAATGAGGGCTCTGATTTTTAGTTTCTGGCCTAATTTCTGACTGAACTACACTGTTCCTGATCAATTGTAGGTGATTGACTAAACCTTCTGTGGAGCCTTGAATTTCTATTCACGAGGCTTTTCATGTTTTTCTGTCTTAATCAAGGACTGTGAAGATAATATCAACAAAGATTTCATGTAAAATCATTGACACAGCACCATAAGTAACTTTATAAATATACAAATTATTTCCCAGTGAAATATGAGTGAACACTCTGAGTACATTTTGTATTTCTTTGATGTTACTTATTTTGAAAAACTTGTATTCATAATGCCTGCTGCTTTCTTTTTTTTTTTTTTTGTTTGATTATATTCAGCTTTGGGTTTTCAGTTTGATTTTACTAACCAAGTGCTGAACAGAGTGATTTGCTTCCACTGTACATTCTGTAAGGACATAGCAGCCATGCCTTCTTCTCCTGGAATTAGTTTTTTGCATTCTGTGGATCGAACACTTTTTGTTAATATTTTTATTTTATTTCTAACATTTTATTTTATTTTGGTAGGCAACGTAATGAGAAATTTTATTATGCTTTACACGTCTTTATGCTGTTGAGATACTAGCTTACTGATTTTTAAGAAAAAAAAAAACTAAAAAGGAGCTGTATCAACTAAAGTACAAATCAAATTTTTTAAGACCTACTGAAATTAATATTTCCACTTATTTCACCAAATGACTTTCAAAATGAATGCAGTTCAAAATTTGCAAAATCAACTGTGATATGTAAGAACTGTAGTGATTAGCAACCTTATAATATTAGCAATATTATAACAGCGCACAAAAGACAAGACTAGGATTGCACCTACAAAAGTCTTTGCATGTACTGCTTTTGATTATTTCTTGTATATGCAGCAATGGCAACTTTCTTAGGTTATTGTTAGAATTTCATTTTTCCATATGGAATAAAAAGAAATGCTCAGCCTATTCTATTTATTCATGTTAAAACAAGATTTGGAGTTGAAATACGTACACATGCACATATATGTGCAGACCTCATAAATACATATAAATATTTTAAAATCAGATGTGATACATTATAAGCAAACATCATTTGTTATTGTTCGCTACAGTTTATTAAAACCAGAAGTCATTTCACTGAAGCTAATTTCAAAGCATTATTCATGTATGTTCCTCCAGGAGAAGTCACAAATGACACGATATACTGAAGAACAGGCACCAAGTTAAATTCTCTTTGGCCAAAAAGTGGCACTATTTAGTTTATTCAAAGTAGTTTAAAGTCTACTGACACTGACACACATGAATTGTGTTTTAATAAAGATAATACTTTCCACTCCCAGGAATATAGATATTTCTAGAAAGGAAAAAAAAAAAAGAAAGAAAAGGAAAGAAGTGTGAGCACAAGTAAAAGTGTCAGATTCAGCTGTGAGAATACTGCACAGGCAGTAATATAACATGAGTCAGAGCATTCAACTACTATTTAGGATGATTTATAGCCAGGTGTCATACTATCATTTCAGTCAACTGGCAATGGGAGCTGCTAGGGCATAATACACTTGAAAATGGGGGATACATTTTGTCTCCAGCTCATCACCTAGAAATTGAATTTCGTGGACCCTTATATGTCCACCACTTTTATTTTTTATTTATATAGTTTTCACATAAAATTTGTAGTAGGCAGGAATGTACTCTTTTGAAATATCCAGCAAAAGTCAGATCCTGGAATGTAACCATTGAATTCCAGCTATTTAGTAACATGGAAATATATTAATTTTATAAAAATAATTAAAAGTATGACATTTATAATTTTTATAGTTTATTTTCTAGCATTCACTGTGTTTCCAGACTGTAGTGCCCTTTCCCAGATACTAGGCACAATGGAAGTTTTCCGTTCAAAGCACAATGGCTGGCACAAGAGACTCCGACTCCTTGCCTAGCATCTCCACATGGTCTCGTTTCTCATCCTTTAAAACAATAATGTTAGAGTGGATGGAAGCATTTCTATGCAGACTTGGGACTAGGCCAGAAAGCATAAGCCTCCTGCTTATGCTCAGAACAAGGGTGTTTTTATCTCTGACTCTCCAGTGAGCAGAGGTATATTCTTGCTTTGCCTTTCTTCACAAGGAACAACTTTGGTAATTCTTCCAAAAGCACTGACATGACCCTTTGTGGGATGATGGATTGAGTTAAACCTAGAGGGGATTTAGAATTTTGGGGTAAAAAGCAACTACAACTCCCTAGATGGACTGAGGTTGACATGCTCCCCAGTACAAGGATAAACATCTGATGTGGCCTCCCTCCATTCAATCCCAGCAGAATGGGAGAACACTGTGCTACTGAGACCATACAGTACCTGTCTGATAAGGGAAAATCAAGATGTTCTGCTGCTGAAGCCAACAGCCATGTCAAACCCCCTCCTCAGGTGCTAAACCATGACCATCACCCACCTCCCACTAGGTACACCAATAATAAATAAAAAGTATTTATGACTAGAGCCACTCAAACTCCACCCAAACATAAAGAAAATAGTATAAAAGTAAGTTGGGGATAGGGGAAAGTGGGAGAAGACCTCCACCAAAATTGCTGGGATCAGTCAATGGGCTGAGTCCATTTTGTCCTCCCCTATGGGAACGCCTGGGCGAGAAATCCATTCTACACGTGTTAAAGGCTGCTTTTAGGACTGAGCTTTTGCTTCTGCTTAGCCCATAGCATATTAATTAGATCACTTCATATCAGAGCTTATGCTTGCTTAATACATGTACCAGTAGATCAGTTTAAACATATTTTTGCAGTAGACACTATCACCTACAACCTTCGAACCTTATTAACCTGTCACAATTTGTATTAATAAAAAGTGTTGTTCCGTAAACTGTTAAAGTGAGTCCTTGCAGTTGCCGGTGGTGGATAACACCTTGGCAGGACCTGCTGAAGGGTCTTGGCTCTGTTGAGTTCCCCCCAGCAAGGGAGGTTGAGGTACCCTCTGATCTTGTGAATCTGTTGCTGAAAGGTCTCCTTATGAGACGCTGACAGACAGTCAGACACTAGAGTCTCAACTTTCCTGGGGGACCGATGAGCAAACACCTGAACTCCCACCTTTCATGTGACACCCACATTCGAGATCTTTTCCTTCACTGCAAGTCACTTCCAAGACCTGTGAAAGAGTGTATCAGTGCAGCCTGGTGAGGTGCAACAAGCCTGCATGGAGCACCATGGCATGCCCATATAGATTTTAGAAACAGCTTTAGGTGCTTCTGAAAATGCAGTTGCCACATCAACTAGCTTGAGTGATCAGTGTTTGTTGTGATGGAATTACAACACCAAAGTAGCATGGCTGCTTTCAGACAGCTGACAAGAGCTTTCTGTGAGTGTACATCTCGATTGTGCTAATTTGCAGCACATGCAGTGACTGTCCAGCCTGCTGAGATGGATCATTTTGTTTGCATCACATTGTTCACGTTGTTTAGTCTTTGGCTGGCAGAGCCTAATAATTACTAATTACTGTTCTGCTAGTGCTTATAACACTGAACTGCTAAAGTACATGACTTTTATCTGTGTTTTAGGCTTTTACTCTCCAGCCAACAGCCACGCCAACAGGCTGGAATGGGCAGGCTTTAGATTTGCTTTTCTATGCACCACTGACATTGTGATGAAAGAAGAAAACAGCACTTGTTGCGGGATCCCAATTAGCCGCGGTTCGACTACCATCCACCGAGGCACGATCAGGCCAAAGACACTGGTATGTCTGGCTAGACACTGGCATGACACTGGCTAGAAATGTTTCTTCAGGAATCTGGACCACGTTGATATTCCCTCTGCTACCGCTTTCCTCTCTTGCCCCCATTACTGCTCCGCCAACTTCTTCCCTTCGGGATTATTTCCGCGGATGATGTCTCCCGGGTACAGGCGTCCTGCTCCCTGCCGGGTAGGACGCTGAGGCGAGGTCCGCGCAGGGAGAGGAGGACCGAGAAGCCCTACGCCCGTGACCCAGACGGACGCGGCGGGGCACGGGTGCTCCCCCCGAGAGTGTCCGCACGGGA